>NC_043004.1:79185502-79208002 GCF_006345805.1 Octopus sinensis | reverse complement strand
TCTGTGTGACTTGGGTATGTGCCTTGGGTATTATTATTATTATTATTATTATTATTATTATTATTATTATTATTATTATTATTTCAAGGTAACAATTCTGATTGTAAGAAAATATCCAATTCTTCTTTTCAATATTTCAACGCTGAACGCCTATGATAATTTTCCACTTTCATTTTATAGTCCTATACCGAAAGAATACCGTCCATAAAGCAAAACTTATATTAACCTGTTCTTAGAGAACATAGTCAAAACTATCAAATCTGACAATATTTCATCATATCACTACTTAATAATACTTGTTATTTTTTCTTTTTCTTTCTCTCTTTTTTTTTCTCCTCTCACTTTCACCATTCTGACAAGTAATAAAATAAATTCTAAGAAAAAAACAACAAAAAAACAAAAAAAAACAACAACTATATCTTGACATCTGACGGTGACCACCACTGCGCACCGCAACGTCTGCAACAGGATCTGCAAATCCTGGTTAGGTCTCTATTCTCACATGAGACGACACGACAAATCGCCAAACAAGGAACGCTGTACAGCTGTGTCCCGTGGAACTCTCATTCGTCGAAGCGACAAGAAGGTTCAGTCACACATGGACATATATCTCACCAACCAACTGATCATACGTACATACATACAGACATACATGTATGTCTGTATGTATGTATGTATGTATGTTGTATGTATGTATGTATGTATGCATGTATGCATGTATGTATGTAATAGACGTCTACGAATCCACAAGTCAGTAAAAAATATGCACCCGTATATTTGTCGGCAATCGAGGTGGGGTATCTTAATCAAAGTATGATAGATCCATTACAGCTGATTTTAGAAATCGGTTTCGCAGTCGGTAAGAACGGGTGGCTGTAATGGATTTATGACACCGAATATTTTGATTAGCTGGCACAATCGTTAGAATGGCGGTGCCCCAGCATGGCCAAAGCCTTTGGGCTGAAACGTAGAATAAAAGAATGCATACGTATGTATGTATGTATGTATGTATGTATGTATGTATGTATGTATGTATGTATGTATGTATGTATGTATGTATGTATGTATGTATGTATGTATGTATGTATGTGTGTATGTATGTGTGTATGTATGTATGTACGTACGTATGTACACATGTATGTATGTATGTGTGTATATATAGGTAGTGCGTGCCGTGTGTATGTATGTATGTATGTATGTATGTATGTATGTATGTATGTATGTATGTATGTACGTACGTATGTACACATGTATGTATGTATGTGTGTATATATAGGTAGTGCGTGCCGTGTGTATGTATGTATGTATGTATGTATGTATGTATGTATGTATGTATGTATGTATGTATGTATGTACGTACGTATATAGATAGATAGATAGATAGATAGATTGATAGATAGACGGATGGATGGATGTAATTCACATTCATATATATGTATTTAAAAAATTTTTTTTTATATATATATATACAGACATTTATTTATTTATTCGATGAAATAAAATCAAATAAAAATGTTAACTTACCGGCTTGCCATCTTTGCCAGGTGGTCCGACGGGGCCACTTGGTCCGCGCTCACCAGGATCACCCTGCAGATAAACAGGTTCGAAATCTTGACTTAAAATTACAGCAGGTGAGAAAATTAAAACAGATAAAACAACGAGTCGAATTAATTCTCCATTTGGTATAGTCACAGACATAATGTTGGTGTGTCCTAAACTGTACAATTTTGACTTATGTCGAGAAATATAATTTGGTAATTCAACTTTTCCTCGACGTTGTTGTTAGCAGCACGTCTGCTGTTTAGTTGGTTGCAGGGTGGCATACACCAACGGAGCTGGTCGCCAGAAAACGCTCGCTCGCATAAGTCCTCCTAGAAATGGCTTTCTTTTTGATTTCTTTTCTTTTCTTTCTTTCTTTCTTTTTTTTTATTTTTTTTACTACTACGAAGAGTTAGAGAAAGAATGTGGGGGAGGGAGAAGACAGTGGAAGTGTGGAGGGAGGGAGGGAGGGAGGGAGGGGGAAGGACGGGTGTTGGGAGGGTGAGGGGTTTGTTTTGGTAATCTGGCAGTGAAAGAACGAGAGAGCAAAAGAGAGGAAGAAGAAGAGAAATGAGGAGGAGGAGGAGGAGGAGGAGGAGTTGTAACGATAATGAGAGGGGAAAGATGGGGGAAGGGAGATGTAAGGATAATGAAAGAAAGAAAGAAAGAAAGAAAGAAAAAAGAAAAAGAACGGAGATGTAAAGATGATGAGAGACAGAGAGAAGAAAGAGAGCGGGGATGTGAGGTTAATGAGAGAGAAAGAGAGAGAGAGATAAAGAGAGTGAAAGAGGAGTGGGGTGGAATTGTGGGAGGGAACGAGTTACAGAATAAGACGAGAAATTGGTGTAAAAGAATTAGTACTGAAGTTTACAGAAAGACAAAATATTTTTTTTATATGAAAATGGAAAAAAATATAATTAAAAGATTCAAGGAAAAGAGTGAGTATTTGAATGTAAATTTTTCTTTCTGTTTTTGCTTATAATTTTGATTTTCAATTTAACTTGCAAAAAAAAAAATCTGTAGAAACAAACGAAAAAAAAACAACCCCTAAACCTGTTTCTCTCCGCCTTTATTCATTTTATATTCATTGTGTGAACCTCTCCCTCTCTCTCTGTTTCACCCCCTTCTCTCTGTTTCACCCCCTCTCTCTGTTTCACTCCCCCTCTCTTTCTTAATATATAATAACAACTGTATTTTTGGTCAAACTGAAATGTTTGTTGCTGAGATAGCGAAGTGGTTGCTTCTTAAGTTGTTTAAAAAATATAAAACAATAATAGCGCATTGTTTCGTTTCGCTGAATGATGATGTTTTTTTTTTCTCGCAAAGTTGTCATATTAATAATAAAAATAATCCTTCCTACTATAGGCACAAGACCAGCAAAATCAAGGGAGGGGAGGGGATAAGATTACATCGACCCCAGTGCTCGACTGGTACTCATTTTATCGACGTCAAAAGGATAAAATCGACCTCAGCGGAATTTGAACTCAGAATGTAAATACGGACGAAATGCCGCTAAGCATTTGGCCCGGCGTGCAAACGATTCTGCCGGCTCGCTGCCTTAACAAGAAAAAGAATCACATTGATAATAAGTAAAAATGAAATAAAATAAAGCAAAGTTTCTTTATGATTTTAATGCTTGGCAGGAACAACGACCGCTGTTATCTGTAAACTTTACCGAAATTCTTAATTTTCTTCTCCCCACCCAAAAGAATTCCTCGCCTTTCCTGGTTCATGCTAAGCATGCGTTCACACGAAACCCATCACTTCGTTGTGCGTGCGTGCGTGCGTATGTTCATGCGCGTGTGAGTAGAATGCGCCGGAACGAACACACAAACACACGCATTCTTTAGAGAGCGAGCTAGGGCTTAGCCGTGGGGATAACACAGCAGACGACAAATGAAGGGGGACTCGATTAAGTTCGTCTCCCCTTCGTGACGTCCATTTGTTCACCTAGGAGTATAAATCAGAATGTAATCACCATGAAACTTGTTGCAATGTGAAAGAAACGTGGTAAAGACGACAATCTCTTTTCGTTACTCAATACGAAGCCGGAGGCGTATATGTACACATTAGGGCCCCACCGTTCTTGTTTCTGCATAATTTTCTGATATGATGCCTATTTTCTGGAAATTTTACAGGGTTGCGTTTTCGAAGTTGTGCATTACGATTATATCATTATTTTTTTACTTGTTTCAGTCATTAGACTGCGGCTATGCTTGGGCACTGCTTTGAAGGGCTTCAGACAAACCGGCCGATGTTTTCTTTCAAAAGTTACATACTTATTCTGTCGGTCTGTTTTGTCGAACCGCTAATGTTATGAGAACGTAAACAAGCCAGCACCGATTGTCAAGCATTGGCGTGTGTGGAGGGTTAAGCATAGGGACAAGGACACGTACGCATAAGCATACACACACACACAGATAAATAGACAGACAGACAGACAGACTGATAGATAGATAGATAGATATATAGATAGGTAGATAGATAGATAGATAGATAGATAGATAGATAGATAGATAGATGGATAGATAGATAGAAAGATTGATAAACAGACACACACACACACACACAGACAGGCAGACAGAGGGATGGATTGATGAAAGTATAGATAGATACACAGGTAAAGATGACAGCTTTCCTCGCAACGTTTTTGTCTATCAAATTCACTTGTGATTGGTCGTCCCAGGGCTATAATAGAAGACACTTGCCTAAGGTGCCACACAGTGGGACTGAACCCAGAACCATGTGGTTGGGAAGCAAATTTCTAACCACACAGTCACGCCTACATCCACCTATCCATACATCCATAGGTACATCTTTCATCTCTTTCACTTGTTTCAGTCAATTAGACTGCGGCCATGCTGGGGTACCGCCTTGAATTTTTTTGTTTAGTCGAATGACCTAACTATCCAGTACCTAATTATTTTTAAAAAAACTTGGAGTCAATTCTATCGGCCGCTTTCCCGAGCTGCTAATTTACGGGGACGTAAACACGCCAACACCGTTTGTCACGCTTTGGTGGAGGACACCGGCACAAAGACACACACACACACACACACACACACATTCTTGTATTCTTTTACTTGTTTCAGTCATTTGAATGCGGCCATGCTGGAGCATCGCCTTTTGTCGAGCAAATTGACCCCAGGACTTATTCTTTTTTCTAGCTAGTACTTATTCTATCGGACTCTTTTGCCGAACTGCTAAGTTACGGGGAACGTAGTAAACACACCAACATCGGTTGACAAGTGATGGTGGTGATACAGACTCAGACACACAAGTACATACATACATACATACATACATACATACATACATACATACACACACATGTGTGTATATATATATATATATATATATATATATATATATATATATATTGGCCTGCTCGCTTAACCAGCGGCGTGGCGTCATTTGAAGGCTAAAGCAATGCGAAGCGCATTGTGACCAGCGATGTGTTGCAACATCTGATAGCCTGGTCGGTCACGGTGATCACGTTGATATATATATATATATATATATATATATATATATATATATACACGACAGGTTTCTTTCAGTTTCCATTTACTTAATCCACTCACAGGGCTTTGGTCGGCACGAGGCTATAGTAGAAGACACTTGCCCAAGGTGCCAAGCAGTGGGACCGAACCTGGAACTATGTGGTTGGGAAACAAATTTCTTACCATACAGCTACGCATGCGCCTATACGTTAGCTATATTTTGCAGAAATACATTTTCGAGGTTGGTCTTTCAAACACATGCATATAAGAAAAACAAAAAAGGGATGCAAAATACTAAGAAAAGAAAGGAAGGATGAGCGTCAGGCGACGATGGTAGAAGGAAGGAAGGAAGGAAGGAAGGAAGGAAGGAAGGCAGGAAGGAAGGAAGGAAGGAAGGCAGGCAGGACGATCCGTAATCCATTCGAAAAAATTTGTTTTGTAAGTTTTATGAATGTTAATGTAATCTAGATTCTCGAAACCTACCGAAATGCCATTCACTCTTTTACTTGTTTCAGGCCTTGAAGGGTTTTGGTAGAAAGAAATCGATCTCAGGACTTATCATTTTAAGCGTAGTGCTTATTCTATCGGTCTCTTTTGCTGAACCGCTTAATTACGAAGACGTAAACACAACACCACCAGTTATCAAGCGGTGACGGGGGGTGGGCAAATACAGACAAAAAGACACATACACATAGATACACGCACACACACACACACACACACACACACATATATGTATACGACGGGCTTCTTTCGGTTTCCGCCTACCAAATTCACTCACAAGGCTTTGGTCAGCCAGAAGCTATAGTAGAAGACACTTGCCCAAAGTGCCATGCAGCGGGACTGAACCTGGAACCATTGGTTCAGAAGCAAGCTTCTTACCACACAGCAAAATGTTCTTTAAAAATATAAATTTTAAAGAGAATTATAATAAGTTCTGTCTCGAGTTGTTCGATACATAAGACCGGTCACTCGGTGTCCATGGTGTCTTGACCGAGACGAGATCACAACGCCCTCCCTCAGAATGGGCGCCCAGTGGTCGCAGGGTTACTCAGTCATAGCCGAGTGGACCGGAAGATTGTAAAATGAAGTGGTTTGCTTAATAACATAACGCATAGCCAGGTTCGGGAATCGAACCCACGATCTAGCGATCGTGAATGCAACGAGGAAACAAAATCGAGAGCAGGAAGTTGCGAATGATCAAAAACTTGTTAAAGACAGAAACAAAAAGCATAAAGCCTATCAATATATTCGTAATCTTCACTTACGTATCTCTTTAAAATTTCATTTATGAAAATGCATGTATTAGAAAGCAAGTCGAGGTGGGGCACCAAAGTGTAGTTATGCCACTAAAGAGCTCCTACCTTTTAATGTTATTCAGACAACTCGGAGTATATTGATAGGAGTGGAGAGGGAAGGTGAGAGAAATAATCAATCAATGATCTGATTAGTCTTATATCTCATCGCATCGATGAGAATGGAAGTCGAAATCTTTTCATAGTTGTCCTATGGGTAGCTTCCCTTGACCCTTGACACATCATCAAGAGAGGGTCGTTACCAGGTGTTTTCCCCTCTTAATCCAACGCTACCCGCCATTAAATCCCCTCTATCTAATTTATCTATCTCATTATCAATACAAAAAGCACCCCCCACACACATATGCACACACAGCCACATCCCCCACACACGCACACACATGCACACACATGCACACACACACACACGCACACACATACATGCACACACACACATATGTACACACAGCCCCCCCTACATACAATCACCAAATGCAAGTAATTAAATCACGATCTAGCTTTGTGTGTGTGTATAATTACTTACTGTCTGTCTGTTTGTCTGTATCTCTCTCTCTCTCTCTCTCTCTCTCTCACACACACACACACACCAACGCGCGCACACACACACACACCAACGCGCGCACACACACACATTCTTTTATCCTTTTATTTGTTTCAGTCATTTGACTGCAGCCATGCTGGAGCACCGCTTTTTAGTAGAGCAAATCGACCCCAGAACTTTGTAAGCCTAGTACTTATTCTATCGGTTATCTTTTTGCCGAACCGCTAGGTTACGGGGACGTAAATACACCAGCGTCGTTTGTCAAGCGATGTTGGTGGGTGGGAGGGTGAGACAGACACACAAACACCCACACACAAGGATATATATATATATATATATATGACGGCGTTCTTTCAGTTTCCGTCAACCAAATCCACTCACAAGGCTTTTGTCGACCCGAGGCTATAGCTAGAAGACACTTGCCCAAGATGCCACGCAGTGGGACTGAACCCCAAGCTACTTACTACACAGCCACTCCTTATATATATATAATATATATATATATATATATATATATATATATGAAGAAGGGCGAAAATGCTACTTTTTAAAAATTAGGTTCATTTAAATTTCTCTATATAAAAACATTTAAAAAACTTTTTTGTTTTACATGTTTCGGTTATTTATAAACCTTATCAAACATATTCACTTAAATGAAATATGTAGAGAAAAATAATTAATAAAGTTATTAATAAAATAAATGTTCATAGTGTACTTTTCTTTTTCCTGCAAGGGAACGCATTAGCGAGGAAATGCATTTCATAAAGTATCGAATCTAAATTCTTTAAGCTCGAAACACTGAAACTATATGTATATGATTTATAAGAAATAAAGATCAGAGGTTGAATAAATCCATTTCTGTGAAGACCTCAGGGGAGATAAGTTTACGACGAGTATTATTGCTGACGCTGCAGTTGCTGTTGCTGTTGAGCGAACGGTCTTCGTCCCAGAGCTTGCAAGATGAGAGAAGTCCGAAATGTGGTCCTTTGCTATTCGTAAGACCCGCAGAAGAGAAAGCAGGTCAACCCCCCGACACCGAGAGCATCGACGAATGGATGAATGCGCATCCGGGCTCAGCGGTTGCGTAGGCAGTCGGGGACAAGAAATAGGAAGAAAGAATGAGAGAAAGTTGGGGCGAAAGAGTACAACAGGGGTCGCCACCACCCCCTGTCGGGGCCTCGTGGAGCTTTAGGTGTTTTCACTCAATAAACACACACAACGCCCGGTCTGGGAATCGAAACTGCGATCCTCCGACTGCGAGTCCGCTGCCCTAACCATTATCTCTTAAATACAGAAAGTGTACTTGAACGTTTGTTTTATTAATAATTTTTTTTCACTACATATTTCATTTAAGTAAATATTTTTGATAAGGTTTATAAACAACCGAAACATGCATAACAAAAACCTTTTTTTAATGTATTTATATAAAGAAATTTAAATGTACCTAATTTTTAAAAAGTAGCATTTTCGTCCTTTTTTTCATAAATATCTACTTGTGCGTTACCTCTACATTTTTAAATAAATATATATATATGTTTGTGTGTATGTATATTCCAAGAAAGTTAGAAGTTGTGAATCCAACCAACTAAGGGATAATATCAATCCAATGTACTACTGGTAGACTACCCAATTATTAATACACAAGTGTTTTTTTATTGCATTGAAATTACATTACCGAGTGTAATAAATGGGTGAGGGTAAAGAGTTAATTTGCCTTTAATTTATAGAGCAATAAGAAAATGGAGGGGATCAACTTTTAGACATTATATTACTTCATTTTATTTATATATTTATTTACTAAATTGACAATTACAAGAATATACATACATATATAACGTATGCTTTACATATAAAATATATAAAGATATCAATAATTATTAAAATATATAACATACAGGAATAGAAATTGGGATAATATCTTACAGCTGTTTCAGCCAAGAGGTAAAAATACCTCATTCTACCTTTATCCCTCCAGTAGACTGAAGTAATTAGTAGATGAAATTGAGGTATTTGGATGTTTCTCTAGGCTTCGTCAGAGATTTTAGAAAGTACATAAGGTTAAGTTATAGATATAAATACACACACATATACATACAAACAGAAATTGCTGGCCTTGTGTCAAAGTTAGAAACCACTATTTATATCTACACTTAAGACGGCGAGCTGGTCGAGTCGTTAGTACATCGGACAAAATTGCTTAGCAGCATTTCGTCCGGCTCTACGTTCCGAGTTCAAATGTCACCGAGGTTGTCTTTGCCTTTCGTCCCTTTCGGGGTTGATAAAATAAGTACCAGGTAAGCTCTGGGGTGGATGTAACCGACTTACCCCGCTCCTCCGCAAAATTACTGGCTTTGTGCCAAAATCAGAAACCACTATTTATATTTGCACTACATTTCGATCGGTTTCGATTTCGATGGTCGTCGCGTGTCTGATTATTCTTTGATATTTATAGAATTGATTTTTATGGAATATTTCGATTCGGTTCTTTTGCTTTTCTGAATTATTACTGTGATCTCTGCGTCAAGAAAACTTATCTATGCAGTGTTGAGCTAACCATTCAGACCATCGCTACTACTACTACTACTACTACTTCTACTGCTACTACCCATTTCTCCTCTTCTCCTCCTTTCCTCCTCCTTCCTCTCTTCCTCCTCCTCTTTATTTTTCCTCTCCTCCCTCTCCTCTTCCTCTTCATTCTTCTGTTTCCTCTCTTCCTCCTCCTCTTTCTTTTTCCTCCCCTCCTTCTGCTTCCTCTCTTCTCCTCCTCTTTCTTTTTCCTCCCCTCCTTCTGCTTCCTCTCTTCCTCCTCCTCTTTCTTTTTCCTCCTCTCCTCCCCTCCTCCGCCTTCTTCTGCTTCCTCTCTTCCTCCTCCTCTTTCTTTTTCCTCCCCTCCTTCTGCTTCCTCTCCTCCTCCTCCCCCTCTTCTTCTTCTTCCTCCTCCTTCTCCTTCTTCTTCTTCTTCTTCTTCTTCCTCTCCTCCTCCTCCTTTTCATTCTTTTTCTGTTTCCTCTCTTCCTCCTCCTCATTCTTTTTCCTCTCCTCCCTCTCCTCTTCCTCTTCATTCTTCTGTTTCCTCTCTTCCGCTCCCTCCCCTCCTCCCCTTCTCCTCCTCACAGGTGTCGGCGATCATGGACCTCGGCCCTTTCCTGTCCCCCACAAAAATTATTGGGTGACTCTTTCTGCTAAAACCATCAATTATCTTCTCTCTCTCTCTCTCTCTCTCTCTCTATTTATTTATCTATCTATCTCTTTGCCTCACTTTGTCTCCACCCATCTGTATCTCTCTCCCTCCTCTCTCTCTCTCTCGTCCTCTATTTTCTCTCTTCCCTGACATTTACTCTCTTTCAGTTTTCTACTTGCCGCTAAATGTTCAACATGTTATCTCCCACGCTTTCCAGTGAATTTACCCATTTGCCACCGCCTTCATATGTCGTTCAGCAGATTTCTGCTGGTATCTGCTCGTCTAAGAACTTTACCGTTCGTCACTCTATCTACGTCACGTATCAAACTTACGCGACATCTCAAAGAACACCATCCTTCCACACAGTCAAGCTCACTGCAATACTCTCCTAATTGTTGGGGGCAAATATCTGGCAATGCCAAACAGAATTTAATACATCGGTGACTTTCTAAAGTAATTCTTCCAGTATTGTGAACCTCACTGTTCCTCTCGAATATAACCTGTCAGGGTTGGTCTACAGATCAAAAAGATTGCACACCGTAATTATGTAACTTAATTTTTGTTTTCGTTATCAATAATTAAACGTGGAGGAAGAGCACCAGGTTTATGGTCGCCGAAGCTTCTTCGAGACAACTGGGATCGCTCGCTTTTTGGTGTAGCACTTGTTATAGTTACAAGTTGTTGGTTAAAGGAGAGAAATCTTGGACAGAAAGGGAATTCCAGCAGAATGACGTTCTAGGAAGAAAGAACTGTGTATATTGGTTATTGCGGCGCCCGGGTTGAGGTAGTGGTGGTGGGGTTTGATATTGGAGACGGATGGAAGAGATGTGAGTAGATCGGTGGTGTATGAGTAGAGGTGGTTGATTATTATGCAGATGTGAGGAACAAAGATCATTGTATCAGGAATAGACAAAGTAAAGTGAGATAGACAACATGTCTGTGGGTCAGGAATTGAAGTGGATTGGTGAGCGAATTCATGACAATTATTTCAGATGTTTATTTTATTTATGTATTTTGACGCAGTCTAGGATTGTGTGACCAAGTGTTTAGGTTCTTGCACTCACGATCACAGTTTCAATTCCTGGAGCTGGCAGCGAGTTGTGTTCTTGAGCAAAACACTTCATTTCATGTTGTTCCAATCTGCTCTGCTACAAATAAGTAACCTTGCGTTGCACTGCCGTCTCGTTCAGGAGTAATGTTGAGATCGGCCCTATGAGTCCCATGAATCATGACAATAATCTTTTCTACTCTAGACACAAGGCCCGAAATTTTTTGGGGGTGGCCAGTCAATTAGATCGACCCCAGTACGCAACTGATACTTAATTTATCGACCCCGAAGGGATGAATGGCAAAGTCGACCTCGGCGGAATTTGAACTCAGAATGTAAAGACAGACGAAATACCGCAAAGCATTCCGCCCGGCGTGCTAACGTTTCTGCCAGCACACCGCCCTGTGTCATGACAATAACGTCTAAGGTTCGATAACAAATCTAGGATGTCTGCGTCTATCTGCAGTAGTACCGCACCAGATATGGAAACAGGGATCCATTTGCCTCTTTTTTGTGTATTCGAGGTTGAATTCGAGATTTCTCGCGCATGAGTTTGTGACTAGAATATTTCTTATTGTATTCTATAGACAATTGTAAGATTGGACTTTAATAATCTGATTATCAGCATTTTTATTCATTTAGTCTACATGTCAATTAAATCAAGATTAGCAACAGTAACTGGCATGATCGATCCCCAAAGTATCAAAATTAGCACAAAAGAGGATTTACATATCCACGAACATAGAGGTTTCTCTGTGCTCGCACGATCTTTCGATGTAACGAGTAAATATGCTTACAAGCTTCTGTAATTTATCTGCCTATTGTTATGTCATGCTGAGGATTTCAAAAAAGAATAAAATGGTGCTATACACGGTGATCTATGACTAGAAAAGTTAAGATCTTCGTAATGAGTAAAGAAAAAGTATTAAAAAGTGCCTCGTTTTTCGTTGCTCATCGATTCAAAATCGATGAGCAACGAAAAACGACCAGTCTATAAAGTCTAGAAATGATTATCTCCTTCACAATAACTGACGCCAAGGCAGACCAGCATATCACGTGTTCAAATTAAAATAATATGCTTCCCAATAGAGAAGTGAATCTCACTAAATACTGAGCAGATTGGGTGAGAATAGAAATGATATTTCTATCAACCAACCCATCCATTTTCGCTGCTCACAATTCCTAGGAGATTCATGGGGTTTGATACTTCCAGAGGGAATCATCTGAGGACCCTTATCAGAAGCAACCGTCTTTACTCTTTCTTTTTGGATATATAGGTTTTCAAATTCCGCTTGCCACTGTAACGAAATTTCCCCCACACAGTTGTCCTGGTTTCACAACTTGCAAAAATCTATCGTTTGTTAGAACATGGAATTCATCCGGTTAGCTAAAACACAGTTAATCAAAGTATGATGTCTGTGACACATTCAGATAAACGGTACAGCTCGGCGACCCTTTCTCAATTGCAGGGTTTCAACTTGCGACGTGTCAGGTCTCCTAAGTGAGTTGACTTCTTTCAGTAATTAGCTGTCATACATCACTTTATGTGTTGTTCCTACCGTACTAATTACAAGGCGTAATGTCGTTGATATGATATCAGAGCTTATACGAACCAGAAAAGAAAATGATTTAAGGGACATGGAAGAAAATAAAAGATCCCGAGAGAGAGAGAGAGGAGAGAGAGAGAGAGAGAGAGAGAGAGAGAGAGAGGAGAGAGAGAGAGAGAGAGAGAGAGAGTAATTTTGACTGACAGATATTGGTAAATACTGAAGCAGAAACTTAGATAATGAGAAATAGACGGGAAACTAGAATATTTTTTGGTAGTCACTTTTTAAAAAAAATAATTTACGGTCACCAAATGTGGGTATAATTTATATACTTCCTGCAAATGTTTTAACTTTGAAAGTCAAAAATACAAAATAAACAAACACGTTTTTTGTCAAATCTTAATTAATTATACACATGGAAGGAAGGAATCTGGTGTTTTTTTTCTTTCATTTAAATGTAAAATAGAGGGAAAATGGCAGAGATCTTAGGGTATTGAAGTTTTGTTCTTTAAATGAAAATAAAATGGGGGAAGGTTATAAAATGTTTTGGAGTTATATCTTGTCTCTAAACTTTAGTTGGTTGAATCTAAGGTGTAATGCTTCAAAATGACCCCAATTCAACAGAACCAGATGTCTTCAGTCTAAGAAAAGAGAAACATGTGTTTATTCGTATTGACAATACCCAACAAGGAACCAGAACAATCATTAAAGCCGTTAGCAAGAGATGGGCGTGATCCAAAGATCTCTCGTCTTTCATGGAGGGTGGAGTAAGAACGGTTCATAAAGTATTATATTTGATGAAAAAAATAAGAAAGAAAGAAAGAAAAAGAAAGAAAGGAAGGGAAAGAAAATGGGCTTGGTATTATAAAGTATGTAGTATTTGATATTAAACCAAAAGACTGAAGATAATACCATGTCTGAGTTTCTTTGTAGGAAACACTTACTGAATGTATATAAATATTTTGTTTATTGTTGTAGTGAAATTCGCTGCAACGTCTACAAAATGATGTCTGATTGATCCCGAATACTAATTGGTATTAAGGTCAAAACATAGTGTTTGTGTTCGTTTGAATATTCTATTTGTAGTTAAGAGTTTCCTTGATAGATATCTACACTATGAAAATGTTTTATTTTAACAACTTCACAACAGTTAAATGATACAGAATCCGGGTTTTGTAAGGTCTATGTAATTTTATTTCAGAGTAACATTTCTGGTATTAAGCAAACTTTAGAAATTGTGTTTACACCAAACGTTTCTCTGGGCAGCGTTTTTCAGTCTCTTAACTTCCTGCTTTTTGCAAACAACCACGTCACCAAAATCTAGCAAAATATTATAGTCTAACAGAAGATAATCTTGACCATTAGTTTATTATTCCATCCAATATGTATCTATTACATATTTGCATGGACTGGTGCCACTCAAAGTTAAAATTTTATTGAAATTATCAAAGAAGGCGAGGAATTAAAAATGAAATTATGTTACAGACTTCGTTAGATTACAGCTGTCTTTGCCATGAGATACAATACACCCATAGTCGAATGCTTGTGTATCACCCTTTAGCTTCATAAGAGCTTAAAAATGAAATACAATTTTATTTGGGATTTACATGTACGCATATGTCTATATAAGTATGTATATATTTCTTTATTGCCCACAAGGGGCTAAACATAGAGGGGACAAACAAGGACAGACAAACCGATTAAGTCGATTACATCGACCCCACTGCGAAACTGGTACTTTATTTATCGACCCCGAAAGGATGAAAGGCAAAGTCGACCTCGGCAGAATTTGAACTCAGAACGTAACGACAGACGAACTACCGCTAAGCATTTCACCCGGCTCGCTAACGAGTCTGCCAGCTCGCCGCCTTTTAAGTATGTATAGTGTATAAAGGATCGTGGGTAAGGGCAAAACAATGCTTCATAGTAACTATTCCATTATAAGTATGTATATATATTTCGTTTTTGGATTTGGTTTACAAGATTCTTTATGTGAGTTCGTGTGTTGGAGCATATTCTGTTGTGTCTGGGGAGAGCCAATCTCTTTTAGTGCCTTATAATTTAACACATTCACCGGTAAAATTTCCACTCATTTATATATTTTTCTAAAATTTTCGTTGCGTCTTGCAATCTTTTCAACGAAAATTTGAGAAAAATAAATAAGTAAATGAGTGGAAATTTTGCCGGTGAGTGTGTTAAATTATAAGCCGCTAAAAGAGAAAGACTCTCCCCCGACACAACAGAATATGTATACATAAATATCTATGTGTGTGTGTGTGTGTGTGTGTATCTATCTATCTATCTATCTATCTATCTATATATATATATATATATATATATATATATATGTGTGTGTGTGTGTGTGTGCTCTATTCACCGACAACACAATGTCTTTTTCTAATTTTAATCCCGAGAAAGAACATTTTTAAAAATGTTTTTTAAACTCTAATTATTGTACCCGGTCTAAATATTTTATTTCTAAAGAAAAATGCCATCCACTCTAAACACCCAGAGCCACCCATAACGCCGCCTCCATGACATATTGCAACCCCTAGTGTGCTCACAAGGCTCTTTCCAAGGGCATGTTGTTGCCCAAATTAACAACTGCTGGTTTAAACTCCCAAAATTATAAATAAATCACAGGGATAAAACTTAATAACATTTGTGCCTTAATTAGATGCGATTCCGTCTGGATTTTCACTAATTCACTAATTACTTTTATGTCTTTTTATTTATGTCCCCTCTCATTAAGTACACACGCATGCGCACGCGTACACACAGACACAAATGGCAATAACGTTATCTGAAACTTGCAGTGCATATAAAATGTACAAGCGTATTTTACTCGACTTCAACCTAGCATTAAATATCTCTTCATCAGTGACAAAATCTTGGGCTTTGAACAACTTCTGGTTCCAAGACCTACGTTTGTAAATGCTTATTTTAAAATTTTAATTTAATTCACAGCATGAAGCTACAAATTAGTTTAGTTTTACAAATTGATAAATTCACGTAGACTCTACAAACAAACATCCAAGCTATTTTAAACTGACGTGGTTTTAAAATGGCGCTTTCTCGAAGAATTCCGTAAGAATACAAGTGAAGTTCTAAAACTGTTTTGGTATTTGGGGCGGGCATGGCTGCTTTGTTTCAGCAGCTTACCTCCCAGCCACATGGTTCCGGGTTCAATCTCATTGCGTGGCACATTCGGCAATAATCTTCTGCTATATCCTTCGACCGACCCAAAAATTGTGGGTGGATTTGACAGACATTGAAAAAAGCTCGTCGTATTTATCAATATATCAATATAGATACGTGTGCGTGCGTGTGTTTGTGTGTGTCCTATCACTACTTCAAAACCAGTGCTAGTGTGTTTACGTCCCCCGTAACCTAGCGGATCGGCAAAAGACAACCGATAAAATAATTATCAGGCTTAAAAAGAAAATTAAGTGCTGGGGTCATTTTGTTCCACTAAACCGCTTCAAGGCGGTGCCCCAACATGGCCACAATCTCATGACTGAAAGAAGTAAAAGACATACGATTTATTATCAGAATTGTCAGTCGTCTGTCTCTACGTTCTGATTTCAAATTCCGCCGAGGTCGGCTTTGCCTTTTATCCTTTCGGGGTCGACAGATTAAGTACCAGTTGCGTACTGGGGTCGATCTAATCGACTGGCCCCTCCCCCAAAATTTCAACCCCTGTGCCTAGAGTAGAAAAGATTATGAGAGTTGTCTAGTCATTGATTTTTTCTTTCGTCCTCACTGAACATGGCTTTTAATTTTTTTCACAGAACCAGTTAAATGTGTACCTCTAATTTATGTACAAGGTCAGTGGTATTTTAGTGGAAGAGGATTTTAATCGATTACACCGACCCTCAGCACTTGGTTATAGTACAGTATTTTATCGAACCCGAAAGGACTGAAAGCAAAGTTGATCTTCGTGGGAGTTGAACGTGGGACGTAAAGATCCGAAACAAATTACTGCGAGAGGTACTTTTTCTGACACACAGACGATTCTTTCCATCAGCTTTCCTTAATCAATTTTCATATGGGCAAAAAACCAACAGTTTGGGGAAGAGGGAACTGGACGATTAAATCAATCTAATTACTCGACTGATACTTTATTTTATCAATTCCGAAAAGCAAATATGACTTAGCAGGATTTGAACCCAGAAAGTAAAAAGTCAGTAGAAATAGCGCAAAATATTTTTACCGACGCTCTAACGGATCCGCCAGCTTGTTGCCTTACAGTAGTTTCTGCTTTGGGCGCGAGGTTAGTAATTTTGAGGGGAGTTGGTTAGTCGAATAAGTTGATGATAGTATTTCTACAGTTTCCCCATGCCATATCGCGGTTCACCGATCGCGCACTCAGTACATCGCAGTTCACCTTTCAAGCATTCAGTACATCGCGGATTTGTCTGGCTAATATGTAAATTTATATCGCGGAATCCTCAGTATATCGCGTGTTTCTGCGGCTGATAGGTATTTGTAACTTTTTCGATTTTAATTATTTCTGTGGGAGGTTTTGGAACGTAACACCCGCGATAGTCGAGGGATTAATGTTCTTTATTTTATTGATATTTAATGAATGAAATGCAAATTTGATCCCAGCGTGAGTTGAACCCAGAACTTGGAAAACCCGAAGAAATATCACAAGCCATTTGTCCACGGTTCTGTCGATTGTGTCAATCCACCACCCTAGAACCACTTAAAAATATTTCTATCAAAATAAGCTGTTAACCAGACAATTTATGTAATACATAAATAAAAGAAAAAAGCTTGAATGCTTAAAATTAACTGCAAATATATTTTGTAACTATTTTTACTTCAATAGAAATTTCATGATTTATCTCTTAATAAAGTATACTTCGAAGGCGGCGAGCTGGCAGAACCGTTAACACGCCGGGTGAAATGCTCAGCGGTATTTCGTCTGCCGCTACGTTCTTTCGGGGTCGATAATTAAGTACCAGTTACTGGGGTCGATATAATCGACTTAATCCGTTTGTCCTTGTTTGTCCTCTCTGTGTTTATCCCCTTGTGGGTAGTAAAGAAATAGGTATTTCGTCTATTTTTATGATCTGAGTTCAAATTCCGCTGAGGTCGACTTTGCCTTTCATCCTTTCGGAGTCGATAAATTAAGTACCAGTTGCGTACTGGGCTCGATGTAATCGACTGGCCCCCTCCCCCAAAATTTCGGGCCTTGTGCTTAGAGTAGAAAAGAATATTGTATACTTCGTGAATCTGCAAGCCATGATGAACTGTCCACACTTTGAAAGTATAACAGTGGAGGGAATACGTCTATTCTAAACAAGTAAATTCTTTGTTTTGGTTTTTTACGACTATC
Source organism: Octopus sinensis (assembly GCF_006345805.1). Lineage (NCBI taxonomy): Eukaryota > Metazoa > Mollusca > Cephalopoda > Octopoda > Octopodidae > Octopus > Octopus sinensis. The sequence goes on along the minus strand of NC_043004.1, from coordinate 79,189,983 downwards.
AACCAGTTTGTTATGTATGTGAAGGAGATATCTTCGTAAAATCATAAGAGAATACTAAAATCCGATTCCAGATGTAATGTCATAGCAAATAATTGGATAAAAGTTTAGAAAGTTTACTTATTACATTGTACTGATATGTGATTGAAAGAAAAAAAAGAATGACTAATAATTGAACGGTGGCCATGCTGGGGCATAGCTTTAAAGACGGAAACATGCTTTGAGTTGTAATAATACTTGCCAGAGATCGACTTCACTTTCCACTATATACCTTCATCAGTCAGTTTTTAATCAATATTAACTAACTTTAATTTCAGAGTTATCTCCCTTCCCTTTCTTGATCAAAATCAGTCATTAAACCAACGATAATTTTTCCTTCTCCTCATTAAGAGGATATCTGTAATTAATTGAATTACTTTGGTTCATTACATTAAGTATATTAATATTCACTTAATTAAATTATAGCGAGACCTGCACCGCTGATACCATTTTTATTATCTCTCTCTCTTTCATACAAACACGTGTGTATGTATTATGTATATATGTATGTGTATATATATATGCATATATATATGTATATATATGTGTATGTATGTATGTATGTATGTATGTATGTATGTATGTATGTATGTATCTATCTATCTATCTATCTATCTATCTATCTATCTATCTATCTTGCCCAAGGTGCCACGAGGTAGGAATGAACTCGGAACCATGTGGATGAGAAGCAATCTTCTTTCCAAACAGCCACTCCTGTACCTATATATACATATACATATACATAAACACGTGCTCACGTACACACACATGGACGCACACATATACATACACAAGCTAAGTTTCATTTACAACTTCATTTGAAAATTTTATTGACTTTTTTTTACTTAGATCCCACTAAGTTATCATGCCTAACTTTCAGAAACATTATACATATATGCAAAAACATTATACATATGAAGGCGGCGAGCTGGCAGAAACGTTAGCACGCCGGGCGAAATGCTTAGCGGTATTTCGTCTGCGTTACGTTGTGAGTTCGAACTCCGCCGAGGTCAACTTTGCCTTTCATCCTTTCGGGGTCGATAAATTAAGTACCAGTTACACACTGGGGTCGATGTAATCGACTTAATACCTATGTCTGTCTTTGTTTGTCCCCTCTGTGTTTAGCCCCTTGTGGGTAATAAAGAAATAGGTATTTCGTCTGCCGTTACGTTCTGAGTTTAAATTCCGCCGAGGTCGACTTTGCCTTTCATCCTTTCGGGGTCGATAGATAAAGTACCAGTTTCACACTGGGATCGATATAATCGACTTAATTCCTTTGTCTGTCCTTGTTTGTCCTCTCTGTGTTTAGTCCACCTCTATGTTTAGCCCCTTGTGGGCAATAAAGAAATATATACATATATGTGTATGTATGCGTGTATGTGTGGGAGTATGTGCATATGTGCGTGCGTGCCCGTGTGTGTATGTGTGTGTCGATATTAGGTAGAGACATACACACAAAAACAATAATCAAAATAACCTGTTTGATGTGTAGGAAAATCTCGAGATACTTTATCGGACGAAACCTGTAAAATCTTGAACATCAGCCGGCAATGGAACTGAAGTGACATCTTTTTACATGAATAACTTCCCTTTCCCGCTAAAAACATTAATGCCATCCCCACTGATAAAGTTTCTGTCTCCAAGACGTCTCGCATATCATAGGGTACTTCAGTAGGTCTATCCTTTTTGCAGTCAACCCACATGAGACCACCCCTGCATCTGTGATACAAACTTCCTGTTTTAAAATGGTCCAAATTAAAACGTCCCAATAAAATTTCACGCTAATTCATAGTCCAACCACCAGGTTAATAATAGTTTCAAATTTTTCCACAAGGGCAATAATTTTGGGGGAGGGGAAGAGTCGATTACATCGACCCCAGTGGTCCACTGATACTTATTTTATCGATCCCGTAAGGATGAAAGGTAAAGTCGATCTCAGCAGAATTTGAACTCAGAACGTAGCGACGGGCGAAACACTGCTAGTATTTCGTCCAGCGTGCTAATGTCAGCTAGCCACCTTAACTACCAACTTAATAATCTTTTCTACTCTAGGCACAAGACCCGAATTTTTTTGTGGGGAGGGGACCAGTCGATTAGATCGACCCCAGTACGCAACTGGTACTTGAACTCAGAACATAGAGACAGGTGAAATATCGGTAAGCATTTCGTCCAGCGTGCTAACAATTCTTATTTCTTTATTACCTACAAGGGGCTAAACATAGAGAGGGCAAACAAGGGCAGACAAAGGGATTAGGTCGTTTACATCGACCCCAGTGCGTAAATGGTACTTAATTTATCGACCCTGAAAGGATGAAAGGCAAAGTCGACCTCGGCGGAATTTGAACTCAGAAAGTAACGGCAGACGAAATACCGCTAAGCATTTCGCCCGGCGTGCTAACGTTTCTGCCAGCTCACCGCCTTAAGCACCAGCTTAATAATGACAATTATTTAACTAAATTATTTATTTGCTTCGAAGTAAATAAAACAAAGGCAATGTATTTCAATAAAAATATAGTTAACAAAAGGGATACCTTTTTTTGGTACCATCTTGTCCCAGATGCCCCTGGGTCAATCATAGAAATTCCCTATTCTAAAGTAATACAAATTGAAATGATCCATTGAAATTTCCTTAGCTTACGACCCAAACACCGGCTTAATAATGATAAAGTTTTTCCACTAAGTTCTGTGGTAAGGAGCATGCTTTCCAGCCATATGATTTCGGGTTCAGTCCCACTGCATGGCACTTTGGGCAAGTGTCTTCTACTATAGCCTCGGACCCACCAAAGCCTTGTGAATGGATTTGGTAGACGGGAACTGAAAGAAGCCCGTCGTATATATATGTATATATATATATATCTATATCTATCTATCTATCTATCTATCTATCTATCTATCTATCTATCTATCTATCTATCTATCTATCTATCTATCTATATATATATATATATATATATATATATATATATATGTATGTGTCTGTGTGTCCCCACATTACTACTTGACAACCTGTGTTGGTGTGTTTATGTCCTCGTAACGTAGCGGTTCGGCAAAAGAGGCTGATAGAATAAATACCAGACTTTAAAAAAATAAGTACTGGGGTCGATTCACTCGACTAAAAATTCAAGGCGGTGCCCCAGCATGGTCGCAGTCTAATGATTGAAACAAGTAAAATATATTTTTCAAAATTAATCGAAACACATCAACGCATTTCAACAAAAATAAGTTAACAAAAGTGTTAAAGTGATCTAAATTGTTTAGAAGTAAAAGAAATAGATGTTACCTTTCTCCCATCAAGTCCAGATAATCCAATAGGGCCTGCTGGTCCTTGCTGTCCCTGGAAAAGTAAAAATTTCCGTTTTAGCATCATTTTATTAGCATAAAAGCGACGTTAGCAAGTTCATCTCTCCCCACTGTCTCTCTCTCTCCATACACACACATACACACACACACACGCACACACACACACACACATATTCATACACGTATAATATGAATTATAATATAACGTAATCTACCTATATATATATATATAATATATAATATGTAATATGTAATATATAATATGTTATATATTATATATATAATATTAGGGAGTATAGCTCCAAACTTACAGGGAAAAATTCGATTTAGTATTAAATCAAATTTCACAGTATAAATATATAAAATATGAATTAGAGATAAAACCACTATTATGCAACCAATACATAAATAACAAATAATATATAAATATAATTAATATAATATATTATATATATATATAACTTTTTTTTGTTTTTCAAAAAGTATTACCATTCTTTTTATACTTTTTGAAAAAAAAATTATATATATATATATATATATATATATATATTATATTATATCAATTATATTTATATTATTTGTTATTTATGTATTGGTTTATGTCTATCACTGTTTGAGTTGCATAATAGTGGTTTTATCTCTAATTCATATTATATATATATATATATATATAATATATATATATATATATATATATATATATCGTTAGATTACGTTATATTTACGTTGTCAAACGTATTTGAAGAGTCAGAAACCAGTCCTGCATTATCCGATTCTAAGTTGTCCATTTATCGAATGTTCTTCCTAGAGGTAAGACAAATTTTTCATGTTTGTTGCACACACACGTCTTTGCCAGTATATACGCAGTGAAACTTTACAACAGCGTCGTATTTGTATCGAATGCTATTTTCCAGTAAATATTGGTGACTTTTTGTACCACTCATCTGTTTATATATATATATATATATATATATATATATATAAAGGATCACCCCTCTTCGGTCATGACTGACCATGGCATTGCACCTCGAAAGTTACCCTCCCAGACACAAACCCGGGCTAGGTAGTTCTATGGAGACCAGCACAGTCGCTCATGCATACCGGCCTCCCCTCTCCATGCCACCGAGAGAAAGGCAGAAACCGAT
>NC_043004.1:79170502-79180502 GCF_006345805.1 Octopus sinensis | reverse complement strand
CAGCATGGTGTTTTGGCGTAACTTCTGCTCCTCAGCAATAGATACTGCCTCGGTCATTAGGAGTTAGACAGGATATTCTGTTCCACACACACACACATACACACACACACACACACACACACACACACACACGTTTGCATGTATAGGTATCTATCTGTCTATCTAGCTATTTATCTACCTATCTATCTACCTATCTGTGTATATATATGTACACACACACACACACGCACACGCACACGCACACACACACACACACACACACACACAATCAAACCCTACACACACACTCACACCACACACACATTCAAATTGTATTTTACTCACGAAACAAAATTTATCATTGAATAAAATAGGAGTAATGATCAAGAAATTTCCAGGTTTGCTGATACGATCTCCTATTATTAACTCCTTTCATATAATCCAATGACATTTTGATTATAATATACTTCACTGCTCTTACCGAAAGCGCGATAAACTGGTGTACAGAGTTTATGTCGCAGTGTAGGACGCAGAACTGATTTTCGTTTACTTCACTTCTCTCTTTTTTTTTTTCAACGCCTTTGCTAAGGTGCTACACTGCAACTATTTAGTACATCTCACATACATTTATGATTTGTAGCGATGCAAAAGCCCTCTAACATATTTTGTTCCTAGATTTAAAATAATTAAAAAAAATAATAAACCACATCGCGTTCCATGTTATAGAATTATATTACAAATTAGATATGACTAAATATGTCGTCCAAATATAAAACTAAAGTTACTTTTCGGGCTGCACAGGGTTTTTATTGCCAACTTCTTTGTATTCACCGTAAGAAATTAAAGCAGTTCTCACAAATCAACGTGTGTACTTATTCCTAGCCACCTTACCTCCAAGAAATCGCAGCCAAATATTCTTTAAATCATAAACTACCATATTATTAAGCATAGGATACTCTCAGTTTTGAAGTGCTAGATATACTACGTCTGAAAATAAGATGAGTTGGCCACTACTGGAACACATATTTAATCATATATCTGCTTGGGTGTTACACAATGACCCACCACAAGGTCCAGTTCTTGTTGCAGTGTGGTGGCTTGCGGGTTTCAATGACTCAAGTTATATATCAGCAGAACCCAAGCTTCTGGGTCAAAGGTCAGTGGCCAGACTAATCTAGACCACCTCTTCTTGGAGGTCAAAGTGAGTTTGCATAGGGCCAACACCCTTACCTTGGAAATAGCAAAGCTGCAGAAGCATGGATGACGATTGAAAACCAATAAGATCTGGATGAGGAAGGCCTTCCCTCAGGGAATCATATGAAGTGGGATACGAAGTTAGAGCTGAAAAAGCTGGGATCTAACTGGAGGGAAGCAGAAAAGACAACCCAAATTCGAGAAGAATGAAGAAAAGTTGTCGATGGCCTCTGATCCGTACGGAGCGAAGGGCTTAAATTTAAGGGTTACATAATGACGTGTATCCGATCATAAGTCTCTTTTGGGGCTACACAATAAAAATAATATCATTGCCAGAGCTTTAATGGAAAGATATGCAAAGACTCTGATGAAAGAAAGTTGGTGCAAAATAATATACAATATTGTATAATTACCTCTCTTCCTGGATCACCAATTCGTCCTGGATCGCCTGACATTCCTTTAGGCCCCTGGAACAGAAATTATACGAAAATTGCATATAATATATATTTTTGGTCAAATGTCTCTGTATAATTTTTGTATATTTTATTTGTATCAATCAGAGGACTGCAGCCATTCTAGGGCACCGCCTAGAAGGGTATGGCTGAACAGATCGCCCCTAATGCTTATTTTCAAGTCTGATACTTATTCTATCGGTCCTTTTTGCTGAAACGCTAAATTATAGGGATGTAAACAAACCAATACCAGTTGTTAAGCGGTAGAGAGGGACAAACACAAACACACACATAATGTATATATATACGAATAGATATTCATACAAACATGCATGTATATACACATACATACATAAACACTCACATAAATACACGACGAGATTCAACACCGTTTTCATTTACCATATCCCCTTACAAGGCCGCGCAGTTGGATTGAACTCCAGACCACGTAGTTACAAAGCGATATGAAGAAATAATGAATTAATATCCTTTAATGATATTACAGACGTATGCAACTCCATTCTATATCTGTAATATGGAATTAATCTCTTATTTTATTATATTTCTTATCGTTTTAAGGCGATGATCTGGCAGAATCGTTACCTCACCCGGCAAAATGCTTAAGCAGCATTTCGCCCGTCTTTACGTTCTGAGTTCAAATCCCGCCGAAGTCGACCTTCCCTTTCCTCCTTTCAGAGTCGATGAAATAAGCACCAGTTGAAGACTGAAATCGACTAGCTCCATCACACTAAGTTCTGTGCCTATAGTAGAAAGGGTATTTCTTATCGTTATAATCCCAATTTACTTCAAGTCATTGAATCGTTAATATAATGTAACATATGAATAAACAGACGCCTACAGATAGTTAGTTCTCCGTCGGTTTCGACGACGATTCAGTTGTTCGATTAACTGTATTACTTGCTCATTGAACCAGCGTCTAAGTGGCTGAGTATTCCATAGACACGTGTGTCCTTAACTTAATTCTCAGGCAGAATCAGCATGATACAGTATGAAAAGAATGTGCCTTTTTGATGTACAGATGCAATCCACTTGATAGGCTTCTCTATAGTTTCCATTTACTCAATTTCACTTACAGGATATGGGACATCCCAAGGTTATAGACATTTATATAGACATATATAACAATATTTACTCAAGATAACACACAATGGAATTCAACCTGAGCAGCGTACTGTGCCGAAATTTACACATTTACATGCATGCACACATCTGGACGGTCGCACCGATGATCTACGGACATTTATGTAAGTAAAATTACGTAATATGTTAATAGTGAAACATGTATGCGAATAATCCATATTTTTATTGCTTTTTCTTTTGTCTTGCTCGATTACGTCTTGGTTGTTTTGTTAAATTTTTCTTGAGAACATTTCTTAGTGGTAAGACCAAAGCGGATCTATTTCTAGCATAAGGGTGTCCACATAGTAGTTTCCCTCTAATATGTATATATATATATATATATATATATATATATATATATATATATATATAATATATATATACACACACACACACACACATATATATATATATATATATATAATATATATATATATATATATATATATATATATATATATATATATATATGAAAAAACAAGTCAAAAATAGAAAATGCTAAAATAATTTTATAGTGAACATTTCAGTACCGGTTTCGGTCATTTTGAGACCTTTTCAACTGTAACGATTAAATAATTAAATTTAGAAAAATTAGAAGAAAAGTTTTTTTAAAAGAATATTTCTATAGTAGTGTTCAGATTTAAGTGGCATTCTGCCTTTCTCTGACTCCCTTGTTTGCACTTGTGTGTCGGAGGTCGTTGTGAGTTCTTGGTAGGGTAGTAGATCAAGAGAAGTTCTCCAAACTATGGAAAGAGGACTGTGAAAAAGAAGAACTAAAATCTCTCCAACGCTGGGAGAAAAGCGCCACTTGGTTCTCAGACTATGAAGCCGTCTTTCAAACAGAGCACGCCTCCAACAACCCTTTCCAGAAAATAAGAAAACCAAAACAACACCCAAACACCGATACACACCTGTCTAAAAATCGGAACCTTCACTACTATCAAAAAAAGAATACAGGACCTAACCCTAACTCTGTAAGCAGCCAGCGATACAATATCAGGAATACCCCCACTTCAAGCAGAGAAAGGATAAATCAACACCCACAGCATAGACACTGCAACCTCATCCCCACCCAAAGGAGTTACCAACGAAATCTTCGTCCCATTAACCGGTTTAACAACCATGCACAACAAACCCACACCACTTGCAATGATTACCAACGAAGGCCTCCTAGAACATCACACCCGAATATGGGATATCGGGATGCTCTCCTCAATACTGCTCCAAGAACACACACCATAAATCACAACAGGAGACCCCTAATCAACAAAGAACAACTATATACTAGCTACCGTCCCAACCACCGCATTCATTTTTTAGACCCAATACGCAAACACAGAGACACAAGATAGCACCAAACAAGCAGGAGGAACCAAAAGTAATAAAAATTATTAATCTAACTCACAAGGAACTAACAGCAAACCAAATAAACATACTTTCCAAAGGACTCAAGTTTACACCCACCCCACAACACCCCAACTACAATGAAATGAAAGAAGACATCGCAGAATTCTGCAGAAAATTAAGACTTACTGAGGAGCTATACGATAAATACAACGAGGACGAATCGTTAGCCAGAAATAGGAGTAACTACACCCCCTCGAAAGGTAAGAATAAAACACTTGACGATTTCTGTGACCACATATCAAATTACCCATACCAACATATGCACAAACAAAAACACAAACCAAACTTCAGCAAAAAAGAATGGGCTGAGTTGAACAAATTAAAACTAAATAAAACAATAACAATCAAAGAGGCCGATAAAGGGAGTGCTGTTGTCTTAATGGATACGACATTTTACATAACTTTGGTACTTTCTATGCTGGAAGACACAACATACTATGAAAAGGCACAAAACTACAGTCAACAAAAAATAATGAGGGAACTAAAATCCATATTAAACCCATACAAAGCAGGGCTCACCGACAAAGAATATGATTATATGACCAATTTCACAAGTAAAACTAGCCAATTCTACGGTATACCTAAGATCCACAAAAGTGAAAAAATAAGCAACGCATGCAAGATAGCTACAGACAAAATAATTAAAGTCCCTAAATTGAGACCCATAATAGCAGGTCCCGCATGCGAAACCCACCGCCTCAGTAACTTTTTAGACACCCTGTTAAAACCACTCCTCAAACATGTCAAAAGCTATATAAGGGACGACTTAGATATGCTCAATCACCTACCGAATACTATAAACAAAAACACCATACTGGTATCCTTCGATGTAGTCAACCTCTACTCCAATATCCCCCACAACCTAGGACTAGAGGCAATCCAATTCTGGCTAGAGAATCACGCCAACGAACTACCACACCGCAAAAAAGAATTGTGTGATAGAAGGGGTTAAATTCATCCTGGAAAATAACTTCTTCGCCTTCAATGACAACTTCTACCGACAAAAATCGGGGACTGCGATGGGTACACGAATGGCCCCCTCTTTGCCAACCTAGTCATAGGATACCTAGAGATCAGTCTGTATCGTAAGGTTCTAGAAAGATATGGCAGCCCTTTCTCCATCTACATAGAAAACAACTGGAAGAGATATCTAGATGACTGTTTCATCCTTTGGCATAAAAATATAGAAAAACTCATAGAATTCCAGAAAATTTTAAACGAACTGGACGTAAACATCCAATTCACGATGGAATATAGCCAACAACAACTCCCCTTCCTCGATATCCTCATTAAGAAAGCTAATAATATAATAGAAACAGACATATACCATAAGCCTACAGACTCTAAGCAATATCTTCCATTCAATTCATGCCACCCCAGACACACCAGGATGAATATCCCCTTCAATCTAGCAAAAAGGATATGCACTATAGTCTCTAACGCAAACACCAGAGACACACGACTACAAGAACTAAAAGAAACCCTAATCACCAGGAACTATCCACCTTCACTTATTGACAAGTGCATTCAACGTGCCCTTCAACTTAACATCAAGGAACTGAGACATCCCAAATCAAAGAAAAACTTACAACCAAAAGCCTTACCATACATCTCCACACACAACCCTCACAATAACGAAGCCTTCGACACCATCCTCCACAACATACCCCTCCTAAAAAATGACCACAGAATGAACACAATCCTCCAAACACACACGATCATAAAAAGCAAAAGACAGCCTAGATCCATGAAAAGTCTCCTTACACAAGCCCGAATTCACTCTTCAACACAGAAGCCGACAGTAAAAAAATGTGGAAGACCCAATTGCGGGATATGCGACTATCTAATTGAGGGATCAGAGTTCTCCTTCAAACAGGGACAACGGTTTACAGTGAAAAGCAACTTCACATGTGCTTCGGAGAACCTAATATACTCACTAACCTGCTCCGGGTGACAAGAGCAGTACATAGGCCAAACAAAAAATGGTTTGCGTAAACGAATGGCCCTGCACAGATCCCAGATAAAAATAGCTTTTAGCCAACACATAGATACTTGCGCCAACAAAAAAACACCAAACTTCAGAATTTTCCCCCTCTACCAATTTAGGGACGATACAACCTCGAGACAACGAATAAGTAAAGAAAATCTCTTTATTACAAAATACAAGCCACTTCTTAACGGGTCTACGACAAACAATTAATATACCTCAACTTTAGAATAAAAGAAAAAATATATATATACACACACAAATATTACACTCCATAGAATCCATTACTAATCAGCCCCATCATAGCTATATTTACACCCAATCATATTCTCCCTTCTCTGTTTTTTTTTTCTTCTTCTTCTTCTTCCTCTTCTTCTTCATCATCATCATTATCATCATCATCGTCGTCATCATCATCACCACCATCTTCTCCTTCTCCTCCTCCTTCTTCTTCTCTTCTTCTTCTTCTTCTTCTTCTTCATCATCATTATCATCATCATCGTCGTCATAATCATCACCACCATCACCATCATCGTCTCCTTCTCCTTCTTCTTCTTCTTCTTCTTCTTCTTCTTCTTCTTCTTCTTCTTCTTCTACTTCTCCACCCCCTACCCCTTAACTTTGTCACTAATGTTTTTTAGTATAACACCTACGCTAATTCTATAAACAAGCCTGTCAATATAAATATTCTCCTGAATTGAACTGAGACTGCCAGCCGCCACTGACCATTCAAAATACGACCATCAGGGCACTCCCAGATTCTCCCACCCCCCTTTCCTCACCAGCGTTCTTCCTCTACTACCCTACCAAGAACTCACAACGACCTCCGACACACAAGTGAAAACAAGGGAGTCAGAGAAAGGCAGAATGCCACTTAAATCTGAACACTACTATAGAAATATTCTTTTAAAAAATCTTTTCTTCTAATTTTTCTAAATTTAATTATTTAATCGTTACAGTTGAAAAGGTCTCAAAATGACCGAAACCGGTACTGAAATGTTCACTATAAAATTATTTTAGCATTTTCTATTTTTGACTTGTTTTTTCATATATATCAACTCGTGTGTTCCTTTTCACCTTATACATATATATATATATATATATATATATATATATATATAAATAACATATTTCTTTATTACCCACAAGGGGCTACACACAGAGGGGACAAACAAGGACAGACATAGGTATTAAGTCGATTATATCGACCCCAGTACGTAACTGGTACTTAATTTATCGACCCCGAAAGGATGAAAGGCAAAGTCGACCTCGGCGGAATTTGAACTCACAACGTAACGCAGACGAAATACCGCTAAGCATTTCGCCTGGCGTGCTAACGTTTCTGCCAGCTCGCCGCCGATATATATATACATCAGGGACGTGCCGCCTAGGTAGGCAAGGTAGGCACTGCCTACCTTGAATAAAACAGATCGATGGCAACATTTTCATCTCATGGCAAAATATGCAGCTAATTCAATAAAGTTATGAAGGTTACTCTGATTACTAGGTAAAAAAGGCAAAATGTTTTATCGTTTTGTAGATTAAGTAGGCATAATTCGTCCCTGCTTTTCAATCTCAGTATTTACGCTACGCATAGTACTGCTGCAGTACACATGCTGCGTACACTCCTACAACACCGTTTTCTTTACTTGCTATAAAGGCAGAAGTAAATCTACCTTCAACTCAGTTGCCCGCCTGTATTTTGCTTATTTTTTGTGTGTTTTACTACATAAAGGTCACCAACTGCTTACCCTGAGTAATTACTGACGGCACGTGCCTGATATGTATGTGTGTGTATATATAATCGAACTTTTTGTTATTTGTGTATAGCATGTGTATATGTATGTATAATTGTATATCTAGAATGTGTGTATGATGTATGTATCACTATATATGTATATAGGTATGTAAATAGGAGTGTGCATATATTCGAGAAAAAAGCATACTGTACCATGTCTCCTTTGGGTCCTACAGAACCTCGCAGTCCCGGACGTCCAGGTGGTCCCTGTAAGACAGATATAACATTTCGTTATTTACTGACAAAAACATTTGATTTCATTAAAACTAAGAAATAACACTGTATTTATTTACAAACAACATTACGTTTTACTAAAACGAAATCTAACATTTAAAATAGATATAGGTACCAATTAAAGACGAAAATAAAATTGAAGAGATTTGAATTATATCGGTGCAATCATTTTGACTAAGCAAATAATATTTTGTTGTGGAATACAACGGAAACAATATTTACATCTTAGTTTTAGGTAACATTAGTATTGACTCTACGGCGATAATCCGCCAGTATTTATGTCATATATCAGAGAAAGTATGAAATTAATTCGACATAGTGGAAACTTTAAGGGACTAACATGACAATATAGTAATTTATTGATTTATTATATAGTTATATAATTCAATTTCAGTCTCTCAGTAACCAGCCCCAGTGGCAAATATCCTCAAACTAATTAGGAAACTTTACAACATAGATACAGATATACAGTTAAGCTGTCATTCTCAACCACTCGTAACCTCGCGTAAATCTTAACTTCCTCGAAATTCTCTAATTTGAATTAACTTTACATAAAAGCAGCCGTTGGAAACTGCAGCTGTCGCATCGTGAATACATGTCCACTTAACTCCAAATGCCTAGCAAAAACATAGTTTACAAAGATTAAACCGTCAAACGTACAAGACGTCTATAAACTTAATCTTCCTACAACGCTACTACCAGCACAACTATACGTTTCGAAACCATATCAGTATATATGATACGGGGTTTACTAAGCTACATCTGGGACAGGGACTCCAAAACGATCTAAAATGGGACACATTACATAAGGTATACAGGTAAGAAGAAACCATGCAACCTATGTGCTGCTTAAAATGAACAGCTCCTGGTTTAGAAGATAACACTCGACAAATACTTTTAGAGTATTATCTCCTGAATACATAATGTATTAAAATCCTACATACTCTATACATATTTAACGCTTCGCCTAACGAGGTAACGCTACCAACACAAGTATAGTATATACTTTCTCCAGCAACCTGAGAACCGTGTCAACAACACCGGACCTTAACGCATTCCATATCCAGACACGCCTCATCAGAACTGAAGATAATTACTAAATGTGAGAGGAAATCCCTAAATTATTCTCAAGTAATAAGCTATTTCACTCCAGAATAAGTATGCGTATATGTGCATGATTGTGTATGTGCATGCATCATGTGCGTGTGTATGTGTGAGTATATATATATATATATATATATATAGATATTAATTAACAATTGAGGATAAAATCTTTAAAAGAAATTATCAGTAGTTAGCGTGAAAAACCTCGTAAGAGAAAAATCCGTAAATTTTTCCACTTTGAAAATATAAATTAATATAAATATAAATATATATATATATAACAAAAGGGACATTAGCCATTTGAATGTGGCTAGGGACAGGGCAGGGCGGTGAGGGTGTTACTGATGCATTTAGCCCCAGGCGATCATCAACGTCACCAGATAGGCTTGACACCATCACGGTGTCCTCTATCCTGCAAAGGGAGATCATTCCCCGAAGAAGATGGTGTCAAGCCTATCTGGTAACGTTGATGATCGCCTGGGGCTAAATGCATCAGTAACACCCCCACCGCCCTGCCCTGTCCCTAGCCACATTCAAATGGCTAATGTCCCTTTTGTTATGGAGCAGTTACTGTCTATATCTCGTTTAGAGAATTATTATTGCTATATATATATATAATATATATATATATATATGTGTGTGTGTGTATATATATATATATACTATATTAAATCTCGGAGCGAGATGCAAACAGTAGCAATACAG
>NC_043004.1:79163002-79168002 GCF_006345805.1 Octopus sinensis | reverse complement strand
AGGTTGATATAAAAAAAAAACTCATTAATAATTAGGAGGCGAAAACAGTAGTCAGAACTACACCAACACAACGCGAAATAAATTCAATTAAGTCAGCACTTAATTTATAACGACAACGGCTCTTATAATTAACAGTCACTCTGGAATAGTCCCTATAAATAGTCAGCAGCCTTGAAGCATCTCCCCTGTTGAAACCCGTAAAGAATTGGTTATATATACATCACTAAAGTACCAGTGATTAACGAGGCTCAATAAAACCAAATCCTTTCTGATGCTGAAGGTCTATCTTGGTTTCGAATCTTGGCTCAAGGCCAGCAATTTTGAGGGATGAGTAAGTTGATTATATCGACTCCATTACGCAACTGGTACTTATTTAATCGACCCTGAAGGGATGAAAGGCAAACTCAGCCTCATAGGATTTTGAACTCAAAACGCAAGGACAGACGAAATGCCACTAAGCGTTTTTCCCGGACTGCTAACGTTTCTGCCAGCTCACCGCCTTAATAATAATAATAATAATAATAATAATAATAATAATAATAATAATAATAATAATAATAATCCTTTCTACTATAGGCACAAGGCCTAGATTTTTGTGGGGAGGGGGACAATCAATCACATTGACCCCAGAGCTTCACTGGTACCTAATTTATTGGCCATGAGAAGATGAAAGGCAGAGTCGACCACGGCAGAATTTGAACTCAGATCGTAAGGACGAACGAAATGCCGCTAAGCATTTTCCACTGCCTTCTAACGTTTCGGCCAGCACGCCGCCTTCTAAAGGTCTAATATTAATTATGTTTTAAAGATAAACGCAAGAAAGGCAATGAGCTGGTGGAATCGGTAGCACGCCAGTGGAAATGCTTAACGGTGTTTCGTATGTCTTTGTGTTTTGAGTTCAAATTCCGCCGAGGTAGACTTTGCTTTTCGTCCTTTCGGAATCGATAAAATATGTACCGGCTGAGCATTTACTTCTTCCCGCAAATTTGCTGGCTTTGTACCAAAATTTGAAAACATTTTTACAACTTCCCGAATAGCATTTTAAGAGCTTTACTTTTGGAAATCCAGCATAAATCACGATCGAAGCGAATTCTTTCTCAGTTTACATTCTTTCAGACTCAGACATTCTTTTCGGGTGGATGTTTTTATATTCTCTACTAAAATTCCTTTAAACACAATGAAATCTTAACCGAAACTCAATATATATCTGGTTCCTTGTTTTCGTTAAGAAAGAAAATTACATATACATAAAAACGAATGATTGGAAAATAATATAAAAAGTTTTTCTAAGATACATAATTAAAATAATTAGCATAATTTATTCATTCATTCATTCATCCATCTCTCTCTCTATATATAAACTTTACTCCCATTGTGTTTATCTTTTATCGGATGTCAATGTCACAAGAAGGAAGCAAGGGTGGTTTCCAACCGACATTACGGTAACTGTGTATTCTTGTTCTCCTCAAGGAATTCCACCTGGTTCTAACCTAACCCAGTCAGCAGGGAACCGATTCGCCTTCCTTCTTTCTTTCTTCATCTCCCGACCACTAGGCTCCCAACCTCTCTCTCTTACACCCCCCGCTCCATGCAGCTTATTGAAACACTAGGACGTCGGGTGTCTGATTTCCGCAACATTATTCCAAGCTGTGTATCTTGTGTTCATTCAACTTATTTTGGTCAGATTTTTAAGTGTTTACATTTAAAAATGATCTTAGTTTTCACTGTTTCTTTTCCTATTAATAACATTTTAAGGCGTTCGACAATACATTACATGCATACATCATCATCATCATCATCATCATCATCATCATCCTCATTTTCATCATCATCACTACCACCACCACCACCACCACCACCACCACCATTTTCATCATCATCATCGTCACCACTACCATCACCAACATCATCATCATCATCATCCTCATCATCAGCATCATCACCACCACAGCATCTCATCATCATCATCCTCATCATTATCACCATCGTCATCATCATCATCACCATCGTCATTATCTTCATCATTACTACCACCATCATCACCAACATCATCATCGTCATCTTCATCGTCATCATCATCATCATCATCATCATCATCATCATCATCATCAACATCATCATCATCCACAACATCATCATCATCTTCACCACCACCACCACCACCACCACCTTCATCATCAAAATCATTATAATTGTCACGTGAATATATAGAATTACGTGCTTTGACTATAGGATTAGAGTATTTTAGCTCTTATTTCTAGCAATGTAGATGTTTCTAACACCATGGTCAGATTTAGTGACCACTATAATTCTCCTTTTAGGCGGCGTTCTGGCAGAAACGTTTGCACGCCGGGCGAAATGCTTAGCGCTATTTCGTCTGCCGCTACGTTTTGAGTTTAAATTCCGCCGAGATAGACTTTGCCTTTCCTCCTTTCGGGGTCGATAAATTAAGTACCAGCTGCGTACTGGGTTCGATCTAATCGACTGGCCCTTGCCATAAAAATGTCGGGCCTTGCGCCTAGAATAGAAAAGGAATTATAATTCTTCTTTTTTTGGTGAAGCATTGCAACTGGTGTTTATATTAATTTTATGTTTAAACATTATCCATTGATTTAGATGACGAAAGCATATATACTAATAGAGAAGCGAGTCCTGAAAGAACCAAAGTTCGAGCCAGTCCTAACTGATGATGCAACGGAAATTGCTGAAACTGACGTCAGTTTTAGGAATTCTCGATTGGCATTTTTAGTGTATATGTATACAATTATGTGCTTTGACTACCCCATTAGAGCATTTAGCTCTTATTTCTAGCAATGTAGGTGTTTCCTAACACCCTAGTCACATTTAGTGACATTTGTAATTCTCTTTTATGGTAAATATTGCAAACTGCTGTCTATATTAATTTTGCATACACACACACACGCACCCCCCATATATATATATATATATATGTTATGACAGGCTTCTTTCAGTTTCCGTCTACCAAACCCACTCACAAGGCATTTGTCGACTCGAGGATATAGTAGAAGGCACTTACTCAAGATACTACGCCGTGGGATACAACCTGGAATCATATGGTTGGGAAGCAAACTTCTTACGACACAGCCATTGTACCTGGATTAATCATACTGTCCATCAAACGGCGGCCCGTGGTCGATTGGAGATAACTTATGTTTTCTATATAAACGTCTTTCTTTTATGCTCTTCATATCTGTTCTTACTTTGTTTCGAGGACTTTCCAGATAATTCTTACTGAACCTGGAAAGCATATTGTCTGCCCTAAACCTATTTACAGATTAAATTTATCTTCAAACATTATTGGCAGAACCGGTAGAAAGTCGTAAAAATGCTTTGCGGAGTTTCGACCCGCTCTTTACGTTCCGAGTTCAAATCCCGTCGAGATTTACTTTATCTTTCATCCATCATTAAGTACCTGTCAAGTATTGGGGTCGACGGTTCTTACTGATTCCCTCTCGTCAAAATTGCTGGCTTTGTGCCAAAACTAAAAAACAAAACAATAGGCAGTGAATTGGAAAAATGATTTGTCATATTTCTTCTTAATCAGAATAGGCAGTGTGAATGCACATGATCTGAGGTCGCTTTGGAAGCAAGGCCACCTACACAACGACCTGAGATAACTTGGCATAGATGTCGTCGCCATCAACGAAACCAGAGTTTTGGAAATGCTAGCTGTTATATTCATCTTCGGCTTTTACTAGGCGTACACATCTTCAAGTTGATTTGGAGCAGAGGACAGAGGCCTCTGTATTTTCAAAAGGTCTGAATCACGCGATATGAACAGTCTTCCTGGATCAGCAGCGAAGGTTATACCTGCTGACCAGTGGCTGTCCACGTTCCGACAAGGGTGGAGTAGCCAGATTTCGTTAGATGTTTTGAGTCTTTGATGAAAACGACTCTAAATCTCTTACTAGCTCTAAAGTACGAATGGGAGACAGAAACGGTTTCTTGTAATGCATGATGGGACTGTAAAAGCTTCACTTACATCCAGACGTTTCCAACTGTCTGTCAGGTACCGAATCGATTTCCCGAATGTGCCATTGGAGATATAGACTACCTGCATCGCATCTAGAAAAGATCGTATTTCGGTAGACTCTACCGGGTAGATTATTCTAATGGCCAAGGGATTGGCACAGCGTAGGTTGTCCACGCTATTTTGAGCCTAACCACGAAGTGGTGATCTGTGCGGTCAACCTAGATAGGCTTACAGAGACCAAATTAGCGAATGAGTTTAGCGGACGTTAAAAGGGGTCATAGTTAATAATAAACGGTGGTTCGTCTTCAAGAATATGACTAGAACAGAATGAATAAAGTTTAGTAATAGAAATAGAGAAAACTAGATTAGATTTAGTTAGAAACTTAGAAGGAGGCCTTTAAGAGAGATGTCATGACCGATATGTTTGAATCGAGATTAAACTATCGACTAAATCTTCAACGATAAGCATGATGGTTGCGTTGTTTGTTCTATGAGTTAGTATAAAGGAAATATGCAATAAAATAAAGTAGTGTATGGAACGCAATAGAAACGAATGAGTATGAAGAAAAGTGGACAAGCTAACAGATATTTAATTCTCATTGATAAAGACAGAGAAGGGGAAGATTATTAAGTGAACTGTAACGAAGAAGTACATTAAGAAAAAGAAGTGGCATATATAAATGTCAAATTGTATTGATCAATCATTTAGAGTTAGAAACGGGAAGTTAAAAGAGATGTAGATCAGACAGAGCAATTACAAAGAGAAATCTACTTGAGTAGAGATAATATCTTAAGAAGATATCAAAGTACAAAGCTTCAGTTACAGATGGAGTTCAAGGTTTTTGGTTCTTAAACTTCCATTAAATACTCGAAAAAGATATATTATTAAGTACAACTGGATTTGATAATCTATTGTTACAGAAAGGGGAATGAGGCAAATAATTTTAAGCTTGTTACGTGTTTAGTGCTGATGTGGAGTTTACTGACAAGATTGATAAATGGTGAG
>NC_043004.1:79138002-79150502 GCF_006345805.1 Octopus sinensis | reverse complement strand
TTACCATTCTGCTATCCTCTGGCGGTATAAAATCACACGATAGCATTTTATGAAAAACTTTAGTTGATTATTCGGATATCCATCCATCCATCCATCCATCCATCCATCATCATCCACCCATCCCTATATATACATACATACATACATGCATACATATATGTATATATATATATATATATATATATATATATATATATATACATATATATACATATATATACATATATATATATATGCATACATACATACATATATTATATATATATATGATATACAAATATACATACATACATATATCTATATATATAAATATATATATATATGTACATATACATATATATATATATATATATACATATACATATATATATATATATATATATATATATATATTTATATATATATATATATAGATATATACATATACATAATATACATATCTATATATATATATATATATATATATATTTATATATATATATATATATAAATATATATATACATATAAATAACATCTTTGTATGCCCTGTAAACTAGTTGTCATTTTTAATATATGACTTCGTCTTAAATTTGATAATATAAATATATAAATATATAAATAAATAAATAAATAAATAATTTTCTAATTCTGTTATAATTTTGCTGAAAACTCACACACTTTTTTAATACGATGCTTTTGTCTGGTGTTTATTAAACGTCAATCAAAAAGGAAAACCGCGAACTATAGCAGAATATCTCTCACCGTCAAATTTGTTCACACTAGTAATGTAAAAAAAAAAAGAAAAAAAAAGAAAAGAAACGTAATATTTGATTAGAAATTTGAATTAAATATCACTTCCGCTGTTTATATAAAGTTTTATAATTTTTAGTTCAGTTCTGTTACAAAAATGTTAATATTTGCATTAAAATTATGTAATTAATCGAAAAATATAATTTATATTCGTGGAACATAAGCAGAATATTTGAGCGAGATTTTCCAAGACAGATGTTTAATACTTTAGTATAAAACATTATATTATAGACCACGAAATGTTTTACCGGACTGTTAAGGTTTAAATTTTGAATGGTGTTACCAAGTACATAATTGATCAGACTTCAACGAATCTGCTTGAGAATCTTATTGGTTTTCTTACGAGTTCCGGAATAGTTTAAACTAGAACCTAAGCGAGCCAAAACTGTAAATTCTTCAGAAAATTCTTCACTGATGTTGTACAATTTTAAATGGTTTAAATTAGTCAGAAAATATTCTTTTTTTTCCTTGCGCTTGTTTCAGTTACTGGACTGCGACCATGCTGGAGTACCGCCGCAATTGGTTTTAGTCGTACAAATTAACCCAATACTTATTTGATGTCCGATTCTTATTCTATTGTTGTCTTTTGCCGAACTATTTAACTTACTGAGACATAATCAAACCAACACCGTTTGTCAACCAGTGATTGGGGAAAAACCGAGATTACAGCACTCCCAACTAATGTACATTATTTACATTATTTGCATTTGACAGATATTTGTCCTCATCTTGTTTGTTGTTAACACGTCTCGGCTGATATACCCTCCAGCCTTCATTATTACTATTATTATCATTATTATTATTATTATTATTATTATTATTATTATTGTTATAATTATTATTATTACTATTTTTTTCTTTCTTCTTTCAAATTTGCTTCCATTTCTTGCCGAGTGTCTTCCCGACTCCTAGGGCAAAGAAACTCATAGTGTACATTGGTAGGCCATTAAACTAAACAATAGTTCGTTCATCATTTTTTTTTTAAAGTTAAATTAAAATACATGAGCAGCAACAGTTCTCACATCGACAATGCTCTTCTCAATACGTGTGATGTACCAGTTAAGACAATCTTTTGCACTTCTTGCAGGGATGGTAAGCCAGGGATCATTCTCATATAATTTTCGGTTCCCTTCTTGATCATTCCTAGTGCTCCTACGATCACTGGTATTGTAACCGCCTTGAGATGCCACATTTTCTCAATTTCAATGAGTAGGTCTTTATATTTTCTGAGCTTGTCAAACTCTTTCGCTGAGATATTATGATCACAGGGGATGCTCATGTCGATCAATAAGCAAACTTTATTGTTTTGGTCTTTCACAACAATATCTGGTTTATTAGCCTTGATGGTTCGGTTTGTATGTACTGGAAAGTCCCACAGAATGGTTACATTTTCTCCTTCAGTTACAGCCTCAGGGTGGTGATTATACCACTTGTCGGCAGTTTTGATATTGTAATGCCGACTTATTAGCCAGTGGAGCTAATTATTATTATTATTATTATTATTATTATTATTATTATTATTATTATTATTATTATTATTATTCAGTAGTTTTATTTTTATAGCGTGCTTTCACTTCACTACCGAGCGCAGCTCTGTGTGCCTTGGGTATGTGCTGTGATTTGTTGTGATGCTCTGATGGTTACTGTATTGAAAGTGCTTTGCGTAGGATATGTGCAGTGCCTAGTAGTGCAAATTTCTGTATGTTATATATATTTGTAAGTCCTGGTATTTTTGTTATGTATTTGTCTGAATATTTTTTTATCATGCCTAATGCACCTACTATGATAGGAATTGTTTCTGTTTTTAGATTCCACATTCTGGTTACCTCTATTTCTAGGTCTTTGTATTTTGAGAGTTTCACCATTTCTTTTAGAGAAACGTTGTCATCTGCAAGTATTGATACATCAATTAGAAAGCATTTTTTTTCTTCATGATCTCTGACAACTATATCTGGTCTGTTGGCCTTAATTTCTCTATCTGTGTGTATTGGCATATCCCAGAGTATGGTTGCTTTCTCGTTTTCTGTGACCTTTTCTGGTGTGTGCCTACACCATCTTTTTTTTGTTGTTATTCCATAATGTTGGCATAGCTTCCAGTGTATGTAGGTCCCAACTCTATCGTGTCTGTGAATATATTCCTTCTTAGCCAGGACTGGGCAACCAGAGATAATATGATTTATTGTTTCTTGTCCATCTCCACATATTCTGCAGTTACTTGTTATGTTTCTTTTCATTATATGTTTTTGGTAATTTCTGGTGGGGAGGCTTTGGTCTTGTGCTGCAGTTAAAAATCCCTCCGTCTCTGCTTTGAGTCCTGAGCTTCTCAACCATTGCTGGGATTTTTCTGTCTATTTCTTTTGCATTTAGTTTAGTCCAATATTTGCCATAAAGGGGCTTTTCTTCTTCTTCTTCTTCTTCTTCTTCTTCTTCTTCTTCTTCTTCTTCTTCTTCTTCTCCTTCTTCTTCTTCTTCTTCATATTTGTTAGGTCGTATGATTTCTTGTTTGTATTTGTCAGCTTCCTTAAATACTGAGAACAGTTTTGGGTTTTGCTCGCTATTATTATTATTATTATTATTATTATTATTATTATTATTATTCAGGTCACTGACTAGAATCGAACTCGGAATCTTGGGGTTAGTAGCCCGCGCTCTTAACCACTACGCCATATGCCCTTGGCAATAATAATAATAATAATAATAATAATAATAATAATAATAATAATAATAATAACAACATGCAAAAATACCTTAGGAACGAGAACCCAGGTTTGAAATTTCGCCAAGACACCTGATGAAGGCTGGAGGGTATATCAGCCGAAACGTTGTGTTAACAAAAACAAGATGAGGACAAATATCCGTCAAATGTAAATAATGTAAATAATATACATAATTCCTCATCTCTTAAGTATAGACCTGAGCTTCCAACTAAATTAAACACTTCTGAATTGGACGCCAGTGCTTTGTAGGGTTAACTTCTCAGCCATTGCTGGAGCACATTTTAAAGCTGAGTTGACTGGAGCAACGTGAAATGAAGTCCTTTGCACCTCCCTGTCCGGGAATCAAAGAAAAGATCTGACGATTGTCAGCGTAACACCCTAACCACAAGGACACACGCTTTCTTATTGTTCACTAAAATAAATAAATACGTTACGAGATGTGATGTTTGATATGAAGTATTTGACAGAATTGTTCATGTTTAGTCTGTCTTGCTGTTTTTGTCGGAAGATAACGAACAGTTAAGACTCCGCTGACTGGAATGTTAACTGTTATCTACCGATATTCTCTCTCATCTATTTAATTTATTTATCTAAAGAAAGAAACAAAGAAATAAGGAAACTATTATCTGTCATCTGCTGCTAGGAAACGAAGACATAAGTATGAAACAGTATACAATGACTGATTTTAAAATTTAAACAAATATATATTTTATTAAAGTTGTAAACATGTCTTACAATGGTGAAAGGAATTTCTCTGTGCAGACAGTTTTATAAAATAAAGGAACTTTTTATTTTTTTCTTACTAACTTTTCGTAATCGGTTGTGGTTATGTTGAAGTACCGCCTTTATGAGTATAGCCGAATATATCGACGATATCATTTGAAATCGACATGGGTGGGATTTTAGACCAAGGAACGATATCTATATTAAGCAAATATAACTGCGTATCGAAAATAAATTTGTATAATTCTGAGAAAATATTGCTCCTGTTAGCTTTCACATCAGGGAAGCTTTATTCCTCGTAATTTCACAAATATTTAGAACTGAAAGGACTATAACAATTTCCTGCTATTAATATTAATGTAAAAGATTCATGCTTGATAAACTAGCTAACAAAGCGTATCAATATGTGTATAAACGTTAAGTATGGCACACAGATGACTATTTTCATTTAATAGTTTCAAACGCTTAAACCGAGTATTATTCAACCCGGAAAGCTTTTTGTAATATCAGTAAATTCCCAGTTTTCTACTTGTAAGAGAGAACGAATTTCGTCTGAGCAAGTGGCGACTGAGTATACGTCATTGACGAGATAGCTTAAACGGATAAAAAAAAATGCAAGTTTGTTTCTTTTTATGTAGAACAAAGTAAACCAAAAGAAAAAACCCTCAATTCTGTTTTAGTGAGGACAGCAAAAAAAAAAAAAAAGCAAAAACGAAATTGAATTAATTATTCCTAGCTGAGAAAATTAATTCAAGAATTGAAAATAAACAACAAATAAATGGAGTTTAAACACTGCAGACTGTGTGCGAATTATGAAAATGCTTCGTCGGCAAGTTTAAAATAATAAGTGGATGACCTTACAAAGGGAAATGCTAACGTTGCTGTTTGGAGAACCCCAAGACAATGGTTTGTTGAGAGCACTAGGATTGATAATAACACTATGTATATATGTATATATATATATATATATATATATATATATATATATATATATATATATATATATATATATATATATATATATATATATATATATATATATATTATATATAGTTATACATATAATTATGTGCGCGACACATACAAGCACACATATATTTATATATATGTGTGTATGTAAACAACTGTGGAGCTTCAATAAATTATAAATGTTAAATTAAGAGAGAAGGAGGTGAATAGAATTAAGTTATGGTGAGGTGGTGGTGATGGTGGTGGATGGAAGATTGGGATGACAAAAAAAATAGATATAAACGTGTAGATGAGATTGTATGAAGAAATGAGTTGGGGGGAAAAAAGGAAATAAAAAACCCCAAAGGCGAAAAGAAAATAATGCGTGTGTGTATGTGTGCGAGGTTATGCGTGTGTGTTCGTGTGTGTGTGTGTGGTGTGTGTGTGTGTGTGTGTGTGTGTGTGTGTGTTTGTTTGGGTGTATTTTTATGTGTATGTGTGTTAGTATTATTACACAGCAATTTTTAATCTAGAAACAAAAATATGAAAATCGCGATAACAGGAGCAAAAAAGAGGAAGAAAAGATAGATAGATATATAGATAGATAGACAGATAGATAGTTTGAGAGAGAGAGAGAGAGAGAGAGAGAAAGAGAGAGAGAAAGAGAGAGAGAGAGAGAGAGAGAGAGGAGGTGTGTAACAGATTGACTCGTACAGTATTATGAAGAACTGAAGATAGATATAAACCAGGAAAGAATTTTTGGTGAAACAAGGACGCGAGGAAAAAAACAAAACAAAACAAAACAGAATAAATAAATAAATATAAACAAATAAACAAATCTCGACAAAACACATAACTTGAGGGGAAAATATAGCACCATATGTTAAAACAATTTTTCAGATTCGTTCTTTAATTATCTGCTAAAATTAACATCAAAACAGGTGCTCTGTCATATTTCACCGTTTATAGTCACAGTAAATGTTTTTATTCATTCAGACTTTGGTATCAGCGAATACTGGGTGTTTGGAATCGCCTGATAACATTCCTAGCAATACCGTCTGTTTATTCCCGCCCACTTCGTTAGATTGCTTTTTTTTTAAAAATTTTAAATGGAATTTAACACACGAAGGTAAAGAACGAGAGTTCCTATCAATACAAGGAAGACCAAGACAGTGAGCTGGCAGAACCGTTAGCACGCCGGACGAAATGCTCAGCAGTATTTCGTACGACTTTTACGTTCTGAATGCAAATTCTACCTAGGTCGACTTTGCCTTTCATCTTTTCGGGGTCGATAAATGAAGTACCAGATCAACACTGGGATCAATGTAATTGACTAATTTCTTCTCCCGAAATTCTTGGCTTTATGTCAAAATTTGAAGCCAATTTAGAAAAAAACAAACATCCTGACTAATACTCTTTTACTCTTTTACTTGTTTCAGTCATTTGACTGCGGCCATGCTGGAGCACTGCCTTTAGTCGAGCAAATCGACCCCGGGACTTATTCTTTGTAAGCCCAGTACTTATTCTATCGGTCTCTTTTGCCGAACCGCTTAGTGACGGGGACGTAAACACACCAGCATCGGTTGTCAAGCAATGCTAGGGGAACAAACACAGACACAC
This sequence comes from Octopus sinensis, assembly GCF_006345805.1. Taxonomy (NCBI): domain Eukaryota; kingdom Metazoa; phylum Mollusca; class Cephalopoda; order Octopoda; family Octopodidae; genus Octopus; species Octopus sinensis. The sequence goes on along the minus strand of NC_043004.1, from coordinate 79,143,704 downwards.
AAACACATACACACACATATATATAAACATATATACGACAGGCTTCTTTCAGTTTCCGTCTACCAAATCCACTCACAAGGCATTGGTCGGCCCGGGGCTATAGCAGAAGACACTTGCCCAAGATGCCACGCAGTGGGACTGAACCCGGAACCATGTGGCACGTTAGCAAGCTACTTACCACGCAGCCATTCTTTTACACTTTTACTTGTTTCAGTCAGTTGACTGTGGCCATGCTGGAGCACCGCCTTTTAGTCGAAGAAATCGTCCCCTGGACTTATTCTTAGTAAACCTGGTGCTTAATCTATCGTAAACACACCAACATCGGTTGTCAAGCGATTGTGGTGGGGGAAAACACTGACACACACACACACACACACACACACACAGTTATTAAGTTTGAAAACAGAGAGATCTAATGGATACAAATTAATATATTAAGTAATCAACATATCCACCTACAATTGTTTAATTTCATTAACAAAATTAAAACTGCAAAACACAAATATATGATTTTGCATTTTAAACTACCTTTGTAGGTGAATATGTTAATTGATTAATAAAGTATATAAGAGGTCTAAATATCCCCATTATATATATATATATATATCTTCAACGCGCTTCCACACAGTTTCCGTCTACCGAATCTATTCACAAAGTCATGGCCAGCTCGGGATTATAGTAGAACACGCCCAAGGTGCTTCGCAGTGGAGTTGAATCAGAAACCACGTGATTACAAAGGGAGCTCCTTAACCACACAGACACACACACACACACAAACACACACACACCTGTCTACCAGTGGTGGCTGTTATTACCATCTCGATGATGCGTAAAGGTCGCATGGACCACAGTAAACTATGAGGATTAGAATACAGTTCTATTTTCAAGAGATGAGGAATTATTTACATTTGACGGATATTTGTCCTCATCTTGTTTGTTGCTAACACATTTCGACTGATATACCCTCCAGCCTTCATCAGGTGTCTTGGGGAACCTGGGTTCCCATTCCAAAGGTATTTTTCGATGTCATTATAATAATAATAATAATAATAATAATAATGATGATAATAATAATAATAATAATAATAATAATAATAATAATAATAATAATAATAATAATTATTATTATTATTATTGCCTTTGCACAGCTTCTAACGCTGGAGATGTACTGCGGTGTCAGTTGTTCACCACCAGTGAGCTAAGGTAACACCTCTTATTTTTCAGGCACCTTCCGGAGTATTCGAGTGGTTCCAAGCAGTGCAAGTGCTCCACCCTTATTGCATCCCCTATTTATCCCACGTACTTCTCGAGGTTTTTGCTCACTGTTCCCAGGCTCCGACAATTATTGGTATCACTGCTACCTTTTTCATCGACCACAACTGCTTAACTTCCCAAGCTTTCATATCTCTCAACTTCTCTCTCTTCCTTATCCCATTACTTGTTGTCAGCTGCACATGCTATATCTATGATCCAGGATAGTTTGTTTTCTTTCTCAATTAAGACTATGTCTGGTTTCATATTCTCTATCTCATGGTCGCACTGAATCATCGCACTGAATCATAAAATCCCATAGGATCTTTGCATGTTTATTTCCGACGATGCCTTCGGGTTTGTGGTCGTACCAATTTTTTGCTCGGTCAAGTTCATACTTGTTGCAAAGTGTCCAATAGTCAAGCCTGGCTATTATTATTATTATTATTATTATTATTATTATTATTATTAATCAGGTCACTGCTTGAAATCGAACTCGGAATCTTGGAGGTTAGTAGTCCGCGCTCTTAACCTCTAAGCCATTAGCCCGTGGGAATGAGAACTCCTGATGAAGGCTGGAGGGTATATCAGCCGAAACGTTGTGTTAACAACAAACAAGATGAGGGCAAATATCCGTCAAATGTAAATAATGTAAATATGAAGTTTATGTTACGTCCCTTAAAAACGTGCTTCTTTTTACACAGAACTGAAAAGGGACACGCTCTATCATTAAAAGTGACCATGGAAAAATTTGTTTGTTTGTCGAATGCAAGAAATACACTAATTATTTCAGCTCTTCGCCTTCTGAGTTCACATCCTGCTAAGATCGATTTTGACGGTCATCCTTTTGAAATCGATAAATAAAATAAAGCAATCAGTAGTTCTCTCTCTCTCTCTCTCTCTCTCCTCTCTCTCTCTCTCTCTCTAGCTATCTATCTAACTATCTGTCTATACAAACCCAAAACCCACCATATGTATGTATGTATGTATGTATGTATGTATGGTATGTATGTATGTATGTATGTATGTATCTATCTATCTGTCTATCTATCTATCTATCTGCCTGTCTGTCCGTCTGTGTGTCACACTCTCTGTCACCCAAGCTTGACAAGGCCGTACCGTAAGAAGATGGTGAAAGACTACTGATTGTATCCTTGCCTCCAAAAAGTAGTAAAAGCTAGAGCAGGAGCTAACAACTTTTTTTTTTTTTTTATCTAAAAATACAAAAAATCCACAAAGAAAAAAAAACAAAACACTAGTGAAGGTGAACCCCGATCAAACGATGTACTTGTAGGAGAAAAAGGCGACGAGCTGGCAGAAACGTTAGCACGCCGGGCGAAATGCTTAGCGGTATTTCGTCTGTCGTTACGTTCTGAGTTCAAATTCCGCCGAGGTCGACTTTGCCTTTCATCCTTTCGGGGTCGATTAAATAAGTACCAGTTATGCACTGGGGTCGATGTAATCGACTTAATCCGTTTGTCTGTCTTTGTTTGTCTCCTCTGTGTTTAGCCCTTTGTGGGTAGTAAAGAAATAGATATTTCGTCTGTCGTTACGTTCTGATTTCCAATTCCGCCGAGGTCGACTTTGACTTTCATCCTTACGGGCTCGATAAATTAAGTACCAGTTTCGCACTGGGGTCGATGTAATCGTCTTAATCTCTTTGTCCGTCCTTGTTTGTCCCCTCTATGTTTAGCCCCTTATGGATAGTAAAGAAATATATACTTGTAGGTGATGGAACAGTTTGTTTCTTAAAAAAGGAACGCGTTGGGTGACGCTTAAATTAATCAACTGGTTGTTGATGTTTAATCAGTTTATCCAACTCGATCGAACACAGCTATAATCAGCGACACTGAAGGCGCGTTCAACCAGGTTTTAAGAGTATGTATCGCTGTGATATCGATCATGTCCTTCCTTATTTTAAGATTAAAAAATGCCGAGATTTGAGATTTCCTTTTCTTTTTTTTGGTTATTTCTAGCAAGTCAAGCGACTACAAAGAAGTTCTTTCGTAGGCTTGTAAATTCAAATGCTTAATTTATCGATCCCGAAAGGATGAAAGGCAAAGTCGACCTCGGCGGAATTTGAACTCAGAATGTAAAGACAGACGAAATACCGCTAAGCATTGGTTGTTTCAAATATTGACACAAAATCAGCAGCTTTAAGGGGAGGTTTTAGTCGGTTACATTGCCACCAGTATTGGCTGGTACTTAGTTTGTCGACCCCGAACGAATGATAGGAAAAGTTGATCTCGGCGATATATGAATTCAGAACAGAAATGTCACGAAGCATTTTGTCCGGCATGGTAACGAATCTGTCAGTTCGCCATTTTATTTGTTTTTTCAAATGTTGACACAAGGTCAATAATTTTAAAGGGGTTAGTCGATCACATCAATCGCAGCACCTAACTGGCACTATATCTTATCGACCCAGAGGGGAGAAAGGCTAAGTTCACCTCATCGGGATTTGAACTCAGAACATAAAGAGCCTGAAGAAAAACTGCAAAAAAAAAAAGCATTCTTTCCGACGTTCTACCCAGTCTTCCAGCTCACCGTATTCAGATTGGTAATAATTGATAATTTGCATATTTAAAGGCGGCGAGCTGGCAGAAACGTTAGCACGCCGGGAAAAATGCTTAGTGGTGTATTTCGTCTGTCTTTATGTTCTGAGTTCAAATTCCGCCGAGGTCGACTTTGCCTTTCATCCTTTCGTGGTCGGTTAAATAAGTACCAGTTACGCACTGGAGTCGATGTAATCGACTTAATCCATTTGTCTGTCCTTGTTTGTTCCCTCTGTGTTTAGCCCCTTGTGGGCAGTAAAGAAATAGGTATTTCGTCTATCTTTACGTTCTGAGTTCCAATTCTGCCGAGGTCGACTTTGCCTTTCATCCTTACGTGGTTGATAAATTAAGTACCAGTTGCGTACTGGAGTCGATCTAATCGACTATCCCCCTTCCCCAAAATTTCAGGCTTTGTGCCTATAGTAGAAAAGAACATTTTCTTACAACATTATACCAGCCAGTCTATTAATTAACTAACCCAGTCTATTAATTAAGATTTAGAATGTATTTCTTGATGTATAAACTGAACGAACTGGTTTGAAATCGATCCCATCCATTAAAAACTGTAAGCTGAGATGAAACGATAAATAATGTAATAAAATGTTGAAGAATTCAGTAAAAATGACTGATTTTTAATGCTCTTGTGTAGATTTTGAGTTGCTGAAATTGTTGTGTGTTTAGAATAATCAGTTAAAAGTTAATTTAAATATGATCAAATTGCAACGGCCTTCATTTTCTTTAATAAAATGAGTCGAAGAAAACATTACTTAAAATAAAATATTCTAAGTACTACACACAACACACACACAAAATATAATACTACATATAATGAATTATTTTAAATACTGTTCTTACATATTATATATATATATTATTGCGTCTGGAGGGAGTCATTCTGTTTTAATGTCCTATTAATTAACACGCTCACCGATTCGATTTCCACTCATTTATTTATTCATTTTTTTCTATACAAAATACCAAAAACGAAACACACACATACACACACACACACCACACACACACACACACACACACACACACACACACACATAAGAGTGAGTGGACAAACGAAAGAAGAGCACTCAACACACTGACACGTGTATGGATCAAAACAGTTTGATTAAAATTCGTTGGTTTGTTTATAAAAAAATATTATTTATGTAGTATCAAGACAGTTGAAGTATATATTAACGAAATTTGACTGAAATTGATGGGTGAGCGTTTGGGCCAATTAGATTCGCAAGGAGCCATGAAAGCGTCGATTTGTGAGTTTGATTCAGCTTGAAGTTAGCTCATCATTTTTCTGTCATTTGTTTATATTTAAAAATTGTCGCTTTAAATCGGAGAATAAATATTATTATAATATAAATCATATGCAGTTATTATACAGTATATGTATATTGCTAAGGCATTGCTAGTTCCAATGAAGCTACAATATGTTACACAGGCACTCAACTATGAGTCCATTGTATCTAACGGAAACAGCTGTAAGCTAATGAAGTTCGTAAGATAATCTTTTATCCATGTGTCATCTCATTTTCTTTTATATATATATATATATATATATATATATATATATATATATATATAGATATATAACGTAGAGTTGCATATTTATTCACAATGCGTTAAGGTTGGTTCAGACACAAAATATGCAAATTGCTGTTGTGTATGTCAAAGGAGACAACTTTCTCTCTTCTGTGACACTAGTGCGTTCAACAGTCTCGGCTCATCAGAACTGAGGATTCTGGGACACCGGCATTTCGACATGCTGTGTTTCACGAGCCAGGAGTACCTCGAATCTTTTAGTTTCGCCAAGCAGCAGCCATTTGCTTATAATTCCCGCGAATAAACTGTTTGTTGATCGGTGATTATATCTGCTAAGCGACACAAGAA
>NC_043004.1:79115502-79128002 GCF_006345805.1 Octopus sinensis | reverse complement strand
GTGACGGTGGGAATATGCTCAATCAGGGCTGAGCTTCTAAACAACACTGACACGTATTTCGTCTGGCACTCTTTTAAAGCTGTTGTTCAACGCCATATTTAATCATGTTTTACAACATACACTGTATTTCTGAAATATCATCACAAAGCACAACTCTTTAGAATGACACTCGAGAATTAGACAAAATTTATCTTATTCCTTGTAAATGAAAAATAACAAAGCGATAATCTGTCCACTTTTCGCGGAATGATTGATTAGTATTTTAGTTTATTTAATCTTAAACTCACTCGGGGACTATAACAGTGACTATGTCACTCTTGAAATGTTATAGGACTCCACATTCGTGTATGAGATATTTATAATCGCATGTTATTAATAGAGAATTCATATCGTTTACTATATTATATTTCGCAAACGACACAACGGTCCTGAAATAATCAGAAAATCAATCGTATGATAGCAATATGATAAACGGCAAAACCATTATTTACGCTTGTCTGCTCTCATAGTTTTTGCTCTTAAACATTATTCATTGGACAAAAAATGGGCCAATAAAGAAGTCTCTATGTCAGAGCTTTCCAAACTTTTCATTTTGACAACATATTCTTCAAAAAAAGTTTTCTAATTAATTAAATATCGTATCATGTGTCACAAGTCACGTGTCTAATTGTACTCAGAACCATCATTTCTCATATATAGTTCAGAGCCAAAATATTTGTAAAAAAAAAAAATTGTTTGCAACACAGTCAAAATTTATCGGTAAAATCCAGGCTACGCTACATCCGTTTCCTAGTTAGCAGACGCTCGGAAGTAAACATTACTCAACGTTGAGTAGTTAATACTTTCGAGGATCTGCTAGCTAGGAAACATGTATACGTAGCTTGGATTTTACCCTGCTCTGCTCCCTCAATTTGGACTATATATATATATTTCTTTATTGCCCACAAGGGGCTAAACATAGAGGGGACAAACAAGGACAGACAAAGGGATTAGGTCGATTACATCGGCCCCAGTGCGAAACTAGTACTTTATTTATCGACCCCGAAAGGATGAAAGACAAAGTCGACCTCGGCGGAATTTGAATTCAGAACTTAGCGACAGACGAAATGTCGCAAAACATTTTGTCCGGCGTGCTAACGATTCTGCCAGCTCACCGCCTTAATAATAATAATAATAATAATAATAATAATAATAATAATAATAATAATAATAATAATAAAATGTTCTGATGCTGTACCAGGCAGTGGCTCTCATGGCTTCTGATCTTAACCGATTGGGAGTCTTATCATGTACATTGTTTTGTCTTTGTATAATACAGCAAATACAGTATAATACAGTAAATTATTATATATCTTTATATATAAAATTGAAGTTGTGTGTGTGAGACTCTGTCTCCTCCGATTTAGATTCCTAACTACTCCCACATTTTGCGGTGCAGTTTAACCAAAAGCGGGTATCTTATAGTCGTCATTCATATCGAGTCCTTCTGGGTATTAGCGCGCGTCTACGATTTAAAAAAAAATTGCCAACATTTTTCCGCATTTTTAATGATTTTTGCTCGGGTTATATAAGGGAAGTAAATCTCTAAAAATGCTTATATAGTTATTTCCCTTACAAACCCGAGCAACGCCGGGCGATACTGCTAGTATATATATATATATATATATATATATATATATATATATATATGTATAAAACTCTAGTTGTGTGAGTGTCTGTCCCCTTCGATTTAGATTCCTAACTCCTCCCACATTTTGCGGTGCAGTTTAACCAAATTCGGGTATCTTATAGTCGTGATTCATATCGAGCCCGTCTGACTATTAGCGCGCGTCAACGATGAGTCTACGATTTTAAAAATAATTTAACATCATTTTTTTATTCCATTTTAATGCATAAAATGGATCGTATGTCGATGGCGGCGGAGTTGACGTCCACGCTCACAGCTGCACCTGTTTGCTTCTCCCCCTTCCCTCCCTCGTGAAGCTGTGGGGAAGGGAGTGTAAAGAAACCAACGTCGTAATGCGTTGTGAAGGAAACCAGCGTTCTTTTAGAACAACGACTTCATGGCTTGAAGACACCAAAACAAAAATGGCTAAGAAAGCCCGAATTTATAAGGGAAGTAACTCTCTAAAAATGCTTATATAGTTATTTCCCTTACAAACCCGAGCAACGCCGGGCGATACTGCTAGTATATATATATATAATCATTTACTTGCCGCTGGTTCTATGAAATCTATCTCGTGTTCGGTCGACGATCGACGACGCAATCTGCGCCTCCATCCACCATATTGGATAAGGTTAATGTGTAAACAGCCGCCAGTATTAACGTTTGTGATATCTTAGCTATGATCCATTTGCTCTCATTAGATAACGAAAGCGGTTTTCAATAATCCCACTTCTCTTTCTAATCTGGTTTGGAATTCCGTAATGCATCATAATTTGGCATCGACTTTTGCAACTGATATACGCTTTGACTGGAATATAGTTGTAATGGAGATGGAGCGTCTCTTATAATGAATATCCAATAGCCTTCTAATACAGTGGAATAAGTAATATCAGTTACATTCAGAGAGAGAGAGAGAGGGGGAGAGGGGGAGCGAGAGGGGGTAAAATTAAAATTTAATGTTCTTCAGACATCAAAAATTCGTATTTTATAATTATCGGAAGATTTTCATTTCCACCGACATTTTCTATGTCTGTCTGTCGCTTCCTCCTCTCTCTCTCTCTCTCTCTCTCTCTCTCTCCCTCTCTCTCTCTCCCTCTCTCTCTCTCTCTCTTTATGAATATATTATCTTTTACATGTGTCAATCATTAGGCTGCAACCAACTTGGAACAAGAACCATGAAGAATTTTAGTCGAACGAATCGAAACCAGTTTTTTTTAAAGCACCGGTTGTCAAGTGGTGGTGAGAGACAAAAGCAGACGAGCGCGCACACACGCACACACACACACATACATACATACACACACACACACATACACACACCCAAATATACACACACGCATACACACACACGCACACACATACACACACACAGATACACACGCACACAACACACGCACACACACACACGCACACACACACATACGCACACAGAGTTTCCATCTACCAGATCCACTCACAAGGCTTCGGTCGGTCCGGAGTAAAAGTAGAAGACACTTGCAAAGATACCATGCAGTGGGAACCATATGGTTGGCAAAGGAACTTCTTGCAGCACAGTCATGCCGGCACCAATGTCTATATGGTTGTTATTCAGCTTCGTGTATGATTATAACCACGAAGAAAAACCTTCCAGTTGTCCCTGCTTCATCCTTTTGCAAAGCGAGGTCACATAATCCAACAGGTCTTTTCTTATTTTAGACAATAGGCTGAATTTTAGCTGCCATGTCTAGTAGGCCAAGTGGTCTCGTATAGAGGCCCTGTATATGTGTGTGGGTGTGCGTGTGAAGATGTTTACTTCCCAAACTCATGGTTGCTGGTTCAGTTCCACCGCGTGACGTCTTGGGCAAGTATCTTCTGCTATAGCTACGGACCGACTAAAAGCTTGCGAGTTGATTTGGTAGACGGAAACTAAAAGAAGCCCGTCACACACACACACACGTATATATATAAAATTAGTGTACATGTTAACACAAAAGTGGTGACCCTTAACAAGCAGCTTTACATGCTAGAAGTAGCAGTCAAAACAACCATATATATCTATCTATATATATAATCATATATGAGTGTATGTTTGGTTCTGTGCTTGTGTTTGTCCCTACCACCAAAACTATCAATGCTTGATAACCGGTGTTGGTTTGATTACATTCCTGTAACTTTGCTGTTCAGCAAAAGAGATCCATGGAATAAGTATCAGACTACAAATATATATATATATATATATATATATATAATATATATATATATATATATATATCTTGGGGTCGATGTGTTCGACCAAACTCTTCAAAGTAGTACCCCAGCATGGCCGTAGTCCAATGACTGTAACAAGTAAATGATAAATGATAAAAGATACTTTGCTGAGAAGGTTTAATGATAATGAAACAAGTCCCGAGTTGTGAGAGAGCAGTTACCAAAGAATACTTCCCTCAACCACTGCACACATTTAGTTAATTTTTAATCAATTTACATTTCCGAGTTCCCTCCCTTAAATTTCTTGGCAAGAATTTACTTTTCTTTTCGTTATGGTATAATTTCAATGGACTGAAAATTGAAGCTTCTTCGCGTTCACTACACTAATAATATTTACCCGCACTTCACATTACACTCCGCACGCAGAAGGGATCTCAAGGAAATAATTCCAGTGTCATACACACAAACCAATCCCAAAAGTTTTCGACCTTTCATGCACATGTGAGTGATTACGAGCATCCAAGCCTATGAAACGATTAAGTGTGCCTTCAGGTATTTCGTTATTACATCCGTTTCTATATATACAATCTCAGCAGGTTCCATATAGAAGGGAAACTTTGGAATGTACCCACCCACCTCGACGACTAGTGGCAATTATGTTGAAAACTCAGCATTTCCTTCCTTTTTTTCTTTCTTTCTTCCTTCCATTCTTTTCAAGCACATTGTATCACCTTCGAAGTAGGTTACATTACAATTATTTCGCTACAGGACTCCTATATATTTGAACAAGGGCGATGTTAGCTTTATGTTTTTCTATCATTTTCAAACATAAACAAAAATACACATGCATGCACACACACACACACGCACACACACACACACACACCACACACACACACACACACACACAGACCGACAACAAAGGAATAAATAAGAACTAGCTTATGTAATTAATAAATAAAGTAAAATAAAAATAAAAATACTTGACTGGGTCAGCAGAATTAAAATAGACAGAACCCGTGTGTAAGCGCGTTTATAATTACATATACGTATCTACATATTCGTATCCACACACACATTTATATACATATACATATACATATACATACATACATACACACACACACACATATATTATATGTATGTATGTATATATATATGTATATACATATATATATATGATTTATGTAACCAGATAAATGTATATATTTATACATATGTATGCAGGCATATATATATATATATATATATATATACGCATGTAAAAGTAAATATACATACATGTACATATATATATATACATAAATATATATAAATATATACAACATATATACATACATATACATACATATATACATACATACATACGTACATACATACATATATATACACACGCACGCAAACGCATACATACATATGTACACAGCATACATAAATACACATACACGCATGATTAAATTCTCGTCTTACAACTTTACTCCTGAAGAAGGACTTTATCCGAAACGTTGAATTGTACGTTCCCTATACTGTTCTTATTGGTTTTACGATATGATATATGTTCCCTATTATGTATTAACACTGATTTAACTCTCATTAAATCCATTATATTCTAAGCTAACGAACCTATATTCATGTACATTTAATTTGTGATTCTCTCACCATCACTTCAGGAGGGACGTCAACGTCTTTCATTTGCTAATGAAACAGTAATAAGAGAGAAACATCCCCATTGATTGTAACATTGGCCATTGACTAATATTGGTTTCCTCATCATTGTCTTACTACTTGCAATTTAACATTTGAATGTTTTGTTTTCGTTCTGATCAGTCTTGATAGCTAATCGCGTGTTGAAACAAATGTTTTTATACCTTGGGAAGTTCATTTTTAACAATAAAATTACGCGGACTGGTTGTATTAAATGGGTAGAATTGTTAGGTCATGGGAAATATTCTCTGCTATTCCCTCTGTTCTTTGCGTTCGGAGTTCAAATCTCGCTGAGGAAAACGTTGCCTTTTATCGTTTCGGGATCGATAAAATATAGAACCAACCGAGCATTGGGATCGATGATATCGAATTAAATCTCCCTCTAAAACTGCTGGCCTTGTGCCAAAATCTGAAACCATGCTTACTACTATTATTATTATTATCAATATTATTATTATTATTATTATTATTATTGTTATTATTATTTTACTTCTCTGAGCTCTCGGTGTTACTTGCTCTGGTTGATTCTGTGAGAGCGGGCAGTAGTCTGTTGCCAGAGGTGTCACAGGGTCTCTTTCCGCAAAACATAAGCTTTGGTACTTGGATGTTAACTTGGGTGGCTGGCACTCAACACCCAAGCACCAATCTCAAAACCCTAGCTGTCTCCAATAGAACAGTTTTGGGGCCTGCTCTTCCCTCATGTCAATTCCAGTTTTTCGGACATATTGACATGAGGGCAGAGCAAGTCTCCCCACCTCCACCAAATGTTTTATTGGGGACAGCAAGGGCGGTGAGCTGGTAGAATTGTTAGCATGCCGGACAAAACGCTTTGAAACTTTTCGTCCGTCTGTACGTGCCGAGTTCAAATTTTGGTTAGTTCGACTTTGCTTTTACGTGTTATGAGTCATTGGACTGCAGCCATGCCTGGACACCGCCTTGAAGGGTTTAGTCGAAAACTGGACCCCCAATTTCTTTTTTGTAACTAAGGTATTTATTCTATCGAACGCCTTTGTTAAACCACTAAGTTACGGGGACAGAAACAAGCTAACACTATTTGTCAAGCGACGTGAGTGTGTATGTTTATGTGTGTGTGTGTGTGTGTGTGTGTAGGGGGGGGGAAACAAAAAAGTACATACACTCACGCACATACACGCGTACCCACAGATATTCACATGACGGACTTCCACGTAATTCCTTTCTACCAACCAAACCCACCCACAAAACATTGATCAGCTCGCGGCTATAGCAGAAGACACTTGACCAAGGTTCCCGCCGCGGAACTGAACCCGAGACCACGTCACTGCAAAGCGAGCTCCTAAACCACATCTTGTTTTAAATCTAAAATCTCCCCAAATCAGATGTGTTCAAAATGTGTCGGGCTAACTCGTTAAGATGCGCTCCGATGATTTTTTTCTAGAAAGATTGGGCTGCTTCCTTCAGTGTTATTAAGTAACCCACATTTTTGTTAAGAGCTTATTAGTGGGGGTACCACACTTAAAGAACATTATTCTCCAGTTTACAGCTCACCTCCCACCCAAATCATCGTTCCTAGCTATTGAAACCTACATACAGGTGAGCCCATGTAGAGGGCTTCCGGTGAAGATTTTAGAAGTCAGAGTTACTTCATATCAACAAGAAACGGAGGGCTTCACCAAAAGCGTAACATTTCTTGTCTTTGCAAACGTTATAAAAACCAGGGTTTTTTTTTTAACAAGCTCGAGTAGTTGAAGTCTAAGGAGAATTGGCAGCTAAAGAGAATACCCCAGAGACCTTAGACAAACCGGTGTATATTTCATTTATTTCCTCTCCATGAACAGGCATCGGTGAAATTTTGTTATAATCATAATATTATGTATTGCATAGTCGTTCGAAGACGGAAGAAGCAGTGTAATCTGAGATATAACTCTAAGGCCGAGTACACCAATGATTTCACATTACGCAACAACTCTTTTTCAAAAGTTCATGGGTTGACGTACTTTTGTTAAATTTGGAGTGGTGCTACTGCTACACACACACACACACACACACACACACACACACACACACACACACAACACACACACACACACACACACACACACACACACACACACACACACACATAGACATCCTCGACTGTGTTCAAAAGAACATTTTAACAGACTGACTGATGCTATAATATTCTCCTCTGTAAACTAATAAGTTATGTGCTACCGCTATAATATGCATGGATTTTTTATTTTATTTAGTCGATTCACCCCCCAAATCTTCATTAGATACTTTGCAATTATTCCTTTGTTGTGTCTGGGAAGAGTCATTCTCTTTTAGTGCCTTATACTTTAACACACTCACCAGTAAACTTTGAAAAGGTTGCAAAACGCAACGAAAATTTTAGAAAAATAAAGAAGGAAATGAATGGAAACTTTACCGGTGAGTGTGTTAAATTATAAGACACCAAAAGAGAATGACTCTCTCCAGACACAACTGAATATGCTTCAACACATGAACTCACATAAAGAATCTTGCAAGCCAAATCACTGTCGTTAGGTACGGCTTTTATGAGCCAGGTTTACATCGACTCCAGTGCGTAACTGGTACTTATTTAACCGATCCCGAAAGGATGAAAGGTAAAGTCGACCTCGGCGGAATTTGAACTCTGAGCGTAACGACAGACGAAATATCGCTTAGCATTTCACCCAATGTGCTAACGATTCTGCCAGCTCACTACCTAGATAATAAAAACAAAATTAACATAATAATAATAATAATAATAATAATAATAATAATAATAATAATAATAATAATAAATTCAAATTATGGTACAAGGCCAGCAATTGTATTTAGTCGATTGCATAGACCCCAGTTCATAGCTGGTACTTATTTTTATCGACAACAAAATGATGAAAAGCGAAGTCAATCGCAGCCGGAGGGGAATTTTTTCCTCACGAGAGTTCCGGACCCCAGTAATGAACTCATTTGCATACAACCAGAGCTCACCTTGAAAACCCAAATAATGTATATTACTACAGTACAGCCAGTCTGACAGAGAATGGTGTATGCCACTCTGTGAGTACAGCATAGCAGGTCTCACCTAAACACCACATTCCTCCTCCACCATCCTCATAGATCAATTGAGCACCATCTCTATAGAGCGCTAACATTAGGTACCTATGCTCAGACTGAGATTAGTGATACTGCATGTACTCACTGATATATGTAAGGAGGGTGCAATACGACACGACGCCATATTCATTACGATATTTCCAGATCAACACCAACATTTTGAATTACGAATGTACAAAATCAGTCAAAAAATTAGGAAACTACACTCATTTACATTTTCTAGTAAATTATCAAATTGTCAACACTTATGGCATCATTGGTGGGCAGCTCTCCATTCCCTTTATACGCTAAATTTCACATTTGTCACCCCTATTAACCCGTTTAGAACAAGTTGGATTTTGTTATAACGCACATTTTCCACTGAACTGAACTAGAGTATTTTCGTGACTAAGTGGACACTAGTTTGATAGTTGAGCTCTGACTGGCTGCATACAAATGAATTCATAACTGGGGTCCAAAACTTTTGTAGGAAAAAAAGGATTTTGCCGGCGTGATTTGAATTCAGAACGGAAGAAATGTCGTTAAGCAGTTTGTCCAACGCTTAATAATAATTGTCACTCGATTAATGACTGGTATTTAAGCATAAAATTATTACAGGTGCTGGTGTGAGTGGTAGGAATACCACACCTAAATACACAATGTTATTAGAATTCCGTTTGTATAGAGTAATTCACGACTGCTGTTTGTGTGCAACAGCGACACACATAAACACTAAATAATTTCTGGGATAGAGGTTTCTTAGCAAAATACTCTCTCTCCCTCTTTCTCTCTCTCTCGCTCTCTCCCTGTCTCTCTCCATTTCTCTTACTCCCTTTCTCTATTTCCCCACCCCTCTTTTTATCTCATATGCGAAGTCAGAAAAAGGAAAATTCATACAGGGAAGTAACTCTTAAAACAAATACGAGTTAGTTCCCTTGCAATTTGGACGCAGTTATACTAAGCCAATTCATGCATTCGTACATACGTGTGTGCGTTTACATACATACATACATACACACACACACACATGTATTCTTTTACTTGTTTCAGTCATTTGACTGTGGTCATGCTGGAGCACCACCTTTAGTCGAACAAATCGACCCCAGGATTATTCTTTGTACTTATTCTATCGATATCTTTTGCCGAACAGCTAGGTAACGGTAAGATAAACACACCAACATCGGTTGTCAAGTGATGGTGGAGGAACAAACCACAGACAAAGAAACACACACACATACACGCATATATATATATACATACATATATATATATATATATATATATATATATATATAAATGGTACTTATATATATATGTATATATATATATATGTATATACGACGGACTTCTTTCAGTCTCCGTCTACCAAATCCATTGAAAGGGATTTTGGTCGGCCCGACGCAATAGTAGAAGATAATTGCCCAAGGTGCCACGCCGTAGGACTGAACCTGGAACCATGAGGTTCGTAAGCAAGCTACTTACCACACAGCCACTTAGCACATATATATATATATATTATATTATATGTATATATATATATATATGTATATATGTTAATATATATATATATGTATATATGTATATATATATAATATATATATATATATAATATATATGTATATTCGTAATATATATATATATATATATATATATATATATATATATATGTATATATATAATATATATATATCTACATATATATATATACACATATATACACAAGCACACACACACCATATATATATATATATATATATATATATATATATATACTAGCAGCATAGCCCAGCGTTGCCCGGGTATGTAAGAACCTCTAATAGGCAACGACTTGCGGCTGCAGCCGCGATTAGCAGAAGTATGCCAAGGTTACGTTGTCTGTTCATGTTTTGCCTCGTTGACTGCTCGAAGTGGCGGAATTTATCGATTTTTTTCAGAACTGGGGGAACTTTTCAACATTTTCGCTGCGTTAGTTTTGAATTATGACATTGGGCTATGTGTGTGTCAAGTTTCATCAGAATCGGTTGAAAGCCGTGGTCAGAGTGAGGGTACGAGAAAACAGACACACAGACAGACAACCTGCCTTTTATATATAAAGAAGATTGATTGATTGATTGATTCTAGTTTCAGCTCACGAGCTGGGGCCATGCTGGGGCACCGCCATTTATTATATATATATATATAATATATATATATATGTAGGTCCCGGTTGAGTCGGGTTAACCACTCCTTCTATAAAATAATATATATATATATATATATTATATTTGTTTTGTTTATTCTAGTCGGCCATGCTGGGGTACCGCCTCGAAAGGGTTCGCAGAATGGATCGACGCCAGAATTCATTCTTTAATCTTAGGTACTTATTTTATCGACCCTTTTTGCTGATCTACTTTACTACATTACATATACAAATCAATATCGGTTGTGAAACACAAATACACACACTACCACCACCTCCTACACACACACACACACACACACATACAGATGCACATAAATACATGACAGGCTTCGACACAGTTTGCATCTACCAAATTTACTCACGGTGCTGGGATGTAACGGTTTCAAATTTTGGTACAAGGCCAGCAAGTTCGGTGGGCGGGGTAAGTCGACTACAGCGACCCCAGTGTTCAAATGGTACTTAATTTATCAATCCCAAAAGGATGAAAGGCAAAGTAGGCCTCGGCGGAATTTGAACTCAGAACGTTGCGGCAGACAAAATACCTATTTCTTTACTACTCACAAGGGACTAAACACAGAAAGAACAAACAAGGACAGACAAACGGATTAAGTCGATTATATCGACCTCAGTGCATAGCTGGTACTTATTTAATCGCCCCCGAAAGAATGAAAGGCAAAGTCGACCTCGGCGGAATTTGAACTCAGAACGTAGCGGCAGATGAAATACCTATTTCTTTACTACCCACAAGGGGCTAAATACAGAGAGGATAAACAAGGACAGACAAACGGATTAAGTCGATTACATCGACCCCATTGCGTAACTGGTACTTAATTTATCGACCCCGAAAGGATGAAAGGCAAAGTCGACCTCGACGGAATTTGAACTCAGAACGTAAAGGCAGACGAAATACGGCTAAGCATTTCGCCCGGCGTGCTAACGGTTCTGCCAGCTCTACGTCTTTCAAATTTTTACTAATTAAATATATAGAGAGAAGGTTTAATTTTTCTGTTTAATTGATAGATTTTCATATATTACAGGGCACGCGCCGGACAAAAAAGTTTAACGGTATTTCTTGCAGCCTTATGTTCTGAGTTCAAATTTCCCCTCGGTCGATTTTGCCTTTCATTCTTTCGGGGTCGATAAAATATGTACCAGGCGGATGCAGTAAACAATTTATGGCAGCCAGCGGTGTAGATTTTAAAACAGTTTAGTTCTTAAAATGTCCTTTTCCTGACAAATTTCAATAAAAATTCATTTCTTTTTTCTGCTGTTAACTAAAGGGAAAATGCTCGCCCTCCGTCAGTTATGACGAGTAGGGTTTTAGTTGATCCGATCAACGGAACAGCCGCTTCATGAAATTAATGTGCCAGTGGTTGAGCACTCCACAGACAGGTGCACCCTTAAAGAAGTTCTCAGGGAGATTCAGCAAGGCAGAGGGTGTGAATTACAGGTACGTCTCATTTTTTTTCTGGCTGAGTGAACTGGAACGAAAAATAAAGTGTCGTGTTCAACGACTCAACGCAGTCAGGAACCGAACGAACGACCCTACGATCGTCAGCTAAATACCCTAACCACAAAGCCACGCGCTTTCACACTCTTTTACTTTTTTTTCTTTTTTTTACTTGTTGCAATCATTTGACTGCGGCCATGCTGAAGCACCGCCTTTAGTCGAGCAAATCG
>NC_043004.1:79103002-79110502 GCF_006345805.1 Octopus sinensis | reverse complement strand
TCCCATGTGGCAGGCTTCGTAGCTGCTGAGAATTCTACCGGCATGAAACAAATGGTAGCTTTGTTAACCCAAGTATACACACACACGCACACACACATTCATACACACACACACACATACACACACACATATACACACACACACACACACACACACACACACACACACACACACACACACACACATATATATACCGGTAATTTCAAATGCTGTAAAGGTCGAACATATTTCATCAGACACGGGTTAAATATCTTACCGCCCGTGTGGTCTTTGCTAAATGATTTGTTTTTAGAGAAATAAAGAACCCGTCATTTCTGATTGGTACAACTGATGAAAGACATCTACCGAGTTCTGTTGCTCAATGTAGAAACAAAAGTACATAACCATCGACAGATACTGCAGTAAAGATGTCACCTCATAAGAGCTGCGGTGAGATTAACAAGTTCGGACCTTCTTGCTGTTCTGTAGCATTGGTACGACAGAGGGAACATTCAAGGAAAGATTTTACGGTCCTAGCACTTCTTTAAGCCATACTCGATAAATGGAATGTAGTCAGGCTTTCGAGTTATATCAAGTCGTTAAAAGAAATACCCATGACTTATATTTTATGAGAGTGCATTGAAAAATCTAGGCCTTTTTTAAATGTTAGAAAAAATGCGGCCTTTACTTCACATGCCTATTTCCCCTTTTATCAAAGCCTTAAAAATTTTCAACAGTTATTTCCCTTCGACCCTAAAACATGATTTTGGGAAATAGTTCCTTCCCATCTTTTGCTGAAAACTAATAACTTGAAATGTGTAACATGTTTTAGAATTTAGAAACAGGAATTTTTAATTGTGGTGTATATATATATACACACACACACTACACACAACACATGCATACACACAACACACACACACACATATTTATTTATATATCAAAATAAGCAACAGGATATCAAGTAGTGATGCAGTTTCCAGCGGCACTATTTAATTGAACAATGCAATCATTTAATCAATTTAAATGCTGTGCCATCTTCAGCTACACAAAATAAATAAATAGAATTTTAACAAGTAGGACACAGTAATATAATTTTTCAGAGCAAGAAGATGGAAGAAATTCATGTTGTCATTATTGTAGCTAAGAATATACTACACTTCCAAGAATCGAATGAAGCCTATTGGAATCATAGTGTTGTAAGGGATTGCAATTCATTGCTAATTAATTTATCTCTTTTTATCAACTACTAAATCTAAGACTAGATTTAATTGACATCCCATGGCTAGGTATGGTCATAAATATTGTCATATGTGTTCATTTTCCTCAGGGAGGAAATAAGACATTAGGAGTAATCTTATAAGTGGATATAAGTAACTGTTTATAAAAAGAGGCAGGGTAGGGGATGACTTTAAATCATGTTGTTAATTACCAGTTAAAGGGGAAAGACGCTAAGAAACCTAAAGAAACAGGAAATTTTATTTTGGGACCCGATGGGTAATTGTTTATAAACAATATTGTTATGTTGTATAAAAATAAAATTTAAGATTATCATAACCAAAACAGGTAAAAATGTGTGTATATATAAATTATCAACACTAAAAAAAGATTACATACAATCACTTTAAAATTCATTCATGTACTTAATTAATTACTTATCAAACCATGACTTAATTACTTATGAATCAGAAAAAATAAAGATGCATACAGATACACACACATTTACATATGAAAATGCACTACATTTAAATTTGTAACGACTGCATTGTTCAAATAAATGGAGCCGCTTGAAACGGTCGTACTGCATCACAACTTGATATCTTATTGCTTATTTCGATTTTATTCATCTTACTTCGAGCTGTGCGGATAATACCGGACTGACTTGATACTTCAACTTAAGTACCTAATTCAACTAAATCTCATTATATATATATATATATATATATATATGTATGTATGTATGTATGTATGTATGTATGTATGTATGTATGTATGTATGTATGTATGTATGTATGTATGTATGTATATAAATTACCACTATAAACGTTATCGTGTGTATACTTCATTTTGCTGAATGTAACTTCCTTGTCATTTCGTATGTAATAGCGAGGGAGAGAGCTCCCTGAAAGACTGTAGAGCGGAAAAATTGAATAGTAGCGCTCAGGTTACATATATACTTTATAGCATGCACCTAGTACTATCCATCTTTTTTGCTTACAAACTGTAAGATATATATATATATATATATATATATATATACACATACATACATACATGCATACATACAAATGTATATGTATGTATATGTATATACATGTATATATGTATGTATGTATGTATGTATGGATGGATGGATCGATCGATTACATCATAAGAACTTAGAAACTTCGAGAAACGTGAAAGAATTAGCTCTCAGCGGTGGAGCTCGAAGTAGATAAAGCTATGAAGAATAGCATGCAGAATATTGGGTTAAAAATCGCTTTCGATAAAGACTGCCTATATATATATAAAAACACACACACACACACACACACACACACACACACACACACACACACGCAGAACGCTACCCATATTATTTATAATTTTCACCCTTTTACCGTTTATGAAATCAGCGTATGATTTCAACGGAAATCTTATAATCTGACAAGGCGAGCTTAGTTTAATCCTAGGCGCGGTGAGAGCAACTGATGAACATTATGATATGTAAACATCAAAATGCAGGATCATCGATAATCTGGCTACATCTGCTGCTGTAGAGAGCTTGTCACCCTTGTCAGGGATTAAGTTTGTGCGTTCTGTGGCTATTCAGTTGCATTGACTCTTATTTCTAGCAATACTGGCGCTGATTAGTGCCCTTTAGTATATATATATATATATATATATATATATATATATATACTTTGACCCTCCATAAATCCCAAGTTTTTTTTAGGTATTGGTGGGAGTAACTGCCTTCGAAGGATTGTATTGTCGTTCAATGCTCGAAATAAAGAGTAGATAGGCAGCCGACAACTGATGAAGGGTCGTTCTTTATGTTACTTGACCTGCTTTCCATTTGTGTCTCTCTTGTTGTTTGCGTAGTCAACTCATTTGTTTTTCGTATTTCACGTTGCTTACTGTTTGTATATATATGCATGCACATATATGGTGGTGACCCCCTTCGGTCAGACACTGACCATGGGTTTGCACCTAGAGAGTTACCCTCTAAGGCACAAGTCTGGGCAAGGTTGTTTATGGAAGACCAGCAGTCGCTCATGCATACCGGCCTCCCCTCTCCACGTCACCGATGTTGTCCAAGGGAAAGGCAAAGGGGCTGATACAGCTTGGCACCAGTGACGTCGCAACTCATTTCTACAGCTGAGTGAATTGGAGCAACGTGAAATAAAGTGTCTTGCTCAATAACACAACACGCAGCCCGGTCCGGGATTCGAGCTCACAACCTCACGATCGTAAGCTCGACGCTCTAACCACTGAGCCACGCGCCTTCACATATATATACATACATATACATACGTACACACACACACACACACACACACATAATGTATGTAGGTATGTTTATTAACGAAGCGGAAGATTAGTGTGAAGCTGGATTTTCATAACACTTTCTCGAGTATTGTTTGTAAACTTCGTTAAAATTTTGATTTCATAAATGTTGCTCTACTTCAGTAATTTAATCGTTATAATAATTAAAGATTGAATAGCGCATATGTTTCTAGAAGGATATATTCCTGAAGTTTTTTTTTGTTTTTTTTAATGGTTTTTTAATGGTTAAGCTTAAATTAAAACTACTGTCAATTTGTATCTTTTCCTGTAGCGTTTGTGTGGGCGTTAAACGGGATTAAAGAGAGGTTTCGAATTGAAAAGTAGCACTAGAAGCGGGTTATTATAGAAATGGCAAAATCGTTGTTGTTGGGCGGGTTGGGGGAGTATTCATTATGGATAATAAGGTAGGTTAGTGGCCGGGCTGAAGGACGTGCAATAAAAATAAAAACGGAGTAGTACTTGATACATCTGCACGTCTTTCCATACCGTATCTCCCTTCCCGGAGACAACACCTGGTGGACCTGGTGGACCTTCGGGACCCTGAAATTGGAAAACAAATAAGCATGTTTGTAAGATAAATTCATGACATATAATTTATGCAAATTAATTACGTTTTGTATGTAGAATTATTGATACGAAATAAACTGACACTGAGATATATATATATTGGTTCTGAAGAATGATAAAAATGACATTAATTTCATTTGTTTCTCTCGAGCCCCAGAACTCATAAGACATGTTATCCGGTTTCCATAGCATAGAAGTGACCGAGAGCACAGGATTCCACGTGAATGGGACCCATTGCAGGGTTCAAAGCCAGAAATTTTTGAGGGGAGGGGGAAGTCGATTACACCGACTCCAGTACTTGACTAATACTCTATTGTATCGTCCCCTGAAAGGGTGAAAGGCTAAGTTAACCTCGGCGAGATATAAAGTCAGAACGTAAAGAACCGGAAGAAATGTACTAAACATTTTATCCGACGTATCAACGATTCTTGCCAATTGCCGCTTTTCAGTAATTTAAAAACAGTTTACCATTTCGTTCTGTTTATTTTCTCAATTATGGAAGGCCTGCCTCTTAGTTTCATCCTTCTGCAATTAATATAAGCATCAGTTACATACAGTAATATATGTGACCGCCATAGTACCACTCTATAGCAACAGTACTACTTTTAACACCGTTATAAGGGTTAGCAGAATATTCTTTTCTCCTCTAGGCACAAGGCCCGAAATTTCTGGGGAGGGGGCGAGTCGATTAGATCGACCCCAGTACGCAACTGGTACTTAATTTATCGACTCCGAAAGGATGAAAGGCAAAGTCGACTTCGGCGGAATTTGAACTCAGACATATAGACAGACGAAATACCTATTTCTTTACTACCCACAAGGGGCTAAACACAGAGAGGACAAACAAGGACAGACAAACGGATTAAGTCGATTACATCGACCCCAGTGCGAAACTGGTACTTTATTTATCGACCCCGAAAGGATGAAAGGCAAAGTCGACCTCAGCTGAATTTGAACTCAGAACATAACGGCAGACGAAATACGGCTAAGCATTTCGCCCGGCGTGCTAACGTTTCTGCCAGCTCGCCGCCTTGGTTTAGCAGAGTATCAACATAATCGTTGGTGTTAATAAATAGCTTCGATATCAGGACAAAGTAATGAAAAATTAGTTTTGAATTAGTTTGAAAATCAAGCTGTATGCTGTTTTTCTTTTCTTTCCTCTTGATTCCAATCGCATTCGAATATTTCATCATCTCTGAATTCTTCTTGAATACTTTGAGCTTGATCTTCTTTGGTCTTTATGTATGTGGCATCTCCAGGTGAAATCCAAGGCATTGCTGAACAACCATTGATAACAATGGAAACTTTCATCGCATAAACAATGAACTTGAATCAATATTTTTTAAGGCAGATTTCATCATCTCTTAAGGACAACATACTTAACGGATACAAGACAACCACCTTGCTATATTATCACCATCGTCGTGTTTCTATGCACATACCGTCAAACTATAAAACAACAATACAGTATATATCAATCACCATCATCAGCCTTATTGCATTATTAGTAAGTTGTGTGATATCCACAGCAGTTAAGGAAACTAAGAGAAATCAAGAACCCGATTCCCTGTTATAACTGTTATGGATTCAAAACGCAGTAGGTCTTAAAATGAACCACACGGAAAGAAAATATATGCGGTCGGAAGACATAGCACAAGGCCGAACAGAGGTGGGAAGCAATAAAAACGAGGAGGGAAAGGAGTACGTCTACTTAGGGCACACAGTGAATATGCACCGAGATGTAGATCCGGAAATGTGAAAGAGAATAAGGGAGGGATGGAAGGCACTTAACTCAATAAAAGATGTGTTGCAGACAAAGAGAGACAACACTATATGTGCCAGGTTCTTGAATGGCAGCATCCTAGCTGCGATCTTATACACGAGTGAGACGTAGGCTTCTTCGAAGAGGATGAAATATTGATTGGCTACAACGCAAAGAGCCATGGAAAAATCGATGCAATAATTCGAGAGATGATTCGAGAACGGAGCGAAGGGAATGATGTGATCGTAGAGTAGCGAAAGCACGAGTTTCGCTTGGCCGGACATGCTGCAAGGTTCACAGACAACAGGTGGATCCATGCAGTTGCCGAGTGACATTCAAGAAATCGGAAAAGGTCACTCAGAATGCCTGCACAACTATGTGAAGACGATTTAGTAGAGCGATTTGGATAATAAAGGAAAAGAATGACGCAACCAAGAAAAAACTTGAAGAGCATCGTGACCAGTGATGTATAACAGTACAGCATCTGATCCTCTGGTCGATAGTGCGATACTGTGATATATATATCACAGTATTCCGTTGGATTTCCTAACACGAAACTTCGAACACATCAATATTTTGTACACCGAATCGATTTGCTTCCTTTAAAGTATAAAATATAAAAATATAAGCTTTTGTTAGTTCATTCTTTGTATTATTCATATCCAGTTTCTCATGCAAAATTACTGATGAAAAATTCAAGAGGAAAGTAAACGAGAAGTGTTTTTTGGACTTTTCTTCCTCGTGTATATACCTTTCCTGAAGTTCCAGGGAAGGCACAATCTTAATTGGTATAGGGAAATCAAATTGGAATTTCCAGTTCACTGAGAATTTATCATCCATGCTGGCACGTAGATGGTTTCAATTAAGTCTTAGAGTTGCGGATTTGTGACACATACACTCACATGAGCGCGTGAACGCATAAACGCATACACAAACTCGCGCACATACACACACACACACACACATATATATATATGTGCTCTCTCTCTCTCTCTCTCTCTGTACACAGACACGCACGCACGCACATACACACATACACACACACACACACCACACACACACACACACACACACACACACACACACATATAAAATATCCCAGAACTCTAAGGCTTCATCACTGAAAACTTCTATGTATGCATTGGTCCTGAGTGTAGGCGGATTGTAAATTTTCGGTGAATTAAATGCGCGATTTAGTTTCAGTTCCTCCACTTAAGGATACGGAAGCTGTAGTTTTGTCAGTTGTTTTCAAAGTCACGCAACATTTGAAGTCATTTCAACCTAATTAAATTGCCAAGCATATAGAAACATCATCATTATCAGTTATCGTCTGCTTTCATCAGGTTGAATATCCTGGTACGCCATCTTGGTCTTCCTGTACTTTCCTTATATATCCACTGCATTCTGAGTCAGTCCAGTTTTTGACATCCATCTACATAATCCTTGGTTTCCTCTTTTGCTTTTCACTTTACACATTTATTTTGCCTTTTATTTGCAATCTCTGTTAATTATTTTTCAGAATTAAGTGTCTAAAATATTTAGTTTTTTCTTTTGGGTGGTTTCTAATTAATTTTTTTTAGTTTTTGTCATTTTTAGTACTTCGTTGGTTTTTTCTGACGTCTTTAATATTCTCAAGAGTCTTC
>NC_043004.1:79075502-79098002 GCF_006345805.1 Octopus sinensis | reverse complement strand
TAGTTCCTTCTACTCTCAATGACGAGAAAATTTCATCTGGCATAGTCGAAAGTCCTGTCAATGAGTCTCCAATATCTTTCTTCATAATACAGTTCTATATTTAAGAGATGAGGAATTATGTACATTATTCACATTATTTACATTCGACGAATATTTGTCCTCATCTTGTTTGTTGTTAACACAACGTTTCGGCTGATATACCCTCCAGCCTTCTTCAGGTGTCTTGGGGAAATTTCGAACCTGGGTTTTCATTACCAACAAACAAGGTGAGGACAAATATCCGTCGAATGTAAATAATGTATCTTTCTTCATAGTTCTTAACCAAGTTATTACAGGTCTGTCTCACCTCATACAACCTTTGCAAATTTCACTCGAGAGAGGATTTCATTGTGTCCTCCGAGGATACATGCAGAGCACATGGTCGAGTATCTATTGTAAGTCCACGTCAACCTTGTACGATAACTTCTTTGTAAAACCACGTCGTTCTTGATATGTCGAGCCGAGCATTTCTTATTAAGATCCGAAAGTAATTTCCATCGACCAAATTTCACTCACAAGATAACAGCTGACAAGAGGTTCTAAAAATGGCCCAAGATATCACATGATATTATCGAATCTGGGACTCGAGGTTGCGAAGTGCGTTTCCTAACTTGTCGTCCATGCTGTGTCCACATATTGTAATACAAATACTCTTTCTTCCTGTCTCTTATCAGTCTAGCAAACACATGAATGATTTATCATCGTTGACGAGTTTTAACAAGACAGAAGCATGTCTGGAGATACCATTGCATCTGCCAAATTCGAGATTATTCTACTCGTTACAGCATTGCCTGCTTCCAATTTTAATCAACTGGTACCCCGTTGCTGCAAAACCTTGAATAATTATTTTGTATTTTGATTGTCACCCTTGTCGCTGTTTGGTTAAATTCAGCATCGCTCAGTAATGACCCCTCTTCCTTCAGGTATAGTCTTGATTAATTATAGATGTCTTGTGTTCGTCACATTAACAGTGTTAGTATTTCAATAAAAAAAAACAAAACAAGGTTCGTACATACATATATACTTAAAAATTGCAAAGGTTTACTCACACGTGGGCCATCGATTCCGTCCTTTCCGGGAAATCCAATTTCTCCTGGTTCTCCCTATTATATTTATAAAAAAAAACACACAAATTACCTTCAGTACAATAAACACTCTACACCTATAAAATCTGACGAACAAAAGGTAGACAGCAGCACAAACTCTCTCTTCCTTTCTCTCGCTCCCTATCTCCCCCTCATTTTCTACTTTAATAGATTTCTCTTTATTTTGACTTGTTTACTTACGGTCTATTTATTTCAATCTCGGTTACTATTTTTTTCTTTGCATTGTGTTTGTACTTGTACGTATGTTAGCAGTTTATTGATAAACGGTATCATTATACATATCATTATACATACATACAAACATAAATGTTAAAATTTCAATGAAGGAGCCTTGAATCTAGGTTAGAAACCGGCTCTTTCTCTATTGGCAAGAAATCTTTAAATAAAACTGAATGATGACACACACACACACACACACACACACACACACATACACATACACACACATACACACACGCACGCACGCACACATTATTCTTAAACAAGGATATTATAATGATATGCTTGTTTAAGAATAATATATTCGTATTTATAGTTTTTATTATATCGTAACATAAAAACAAACATTAATATGTATATATATATATATATATATATATATATATATATATATATATATACATGTATGTGTGTACACATATGATATATACAGGCATACATAGATGCACAAACAAGTATACACATACACACAGAAACACGCATATACATAGCTATATATATAAACGTATGTAAATTCATACGCTTACAATAGCTACACGCCTCCTTTATGTATCGATTTCTAAGGATAATTTTTTTCTTACAGACACAGTGGAGTCATTCTACTCTCATGTACACCGAAAGCAAGAGAAATATTGAAATATAAACATGAGAGAGAGAGAGAGGAGAGAGAGAGAGAGAGAGAGAGAGAGAGAGAGTTATAGGTAATGAGGGAAACAGTACGTTGGGGCAAGTGTAGAAACGTAAATGAAACGTATTTCTGTGTGTGAATATGTATTATGGATGTTTGTGTGTTTGTTAACTGATCAAAGTTGATTCAGGCATGACAATCGTGTTTTGTTGGTATATCTTGTGAGTGCTCATAAAACACATGAACACACTCAAACATACATATGTCTATGGCCGTCACTGTGCTACTACAGTTATAAAATAATGTCTTTTTCTCTCTGTGGAATATATATATATATATATGAGGGGTATTGGCATCCAGAAGACCCAAGGTGGCAGGTAACACTATGTAAGTGCTATGGAAGGATCGTGGTTAAACTCTTAGTTCGATAATGATACGAGTGAGGACTCTAATGCGGGTCTTTACTTAACGCGCGCACACACACACACACATATATATATAATATATATATATATATATCCATCTGAGTTTGTACGATTGTGTGTAGAATAATATTAGGTCATCCCATAAGTTCTGTACGAATTTCGAAAAAAAAAAAACAAGTGATCAAATGTTATATTTAATTGAAATTTAATCACCAATGTACTTTCCTTGATTATCTATGACTTCCTTCCATCTATTTACAAGCTTTTTAATCCCATCGATGTAAAACTCTTTTGGTTTCAAAGCGAAGAACTCTGAAATGTCAGTTTCGACATCCTCCTGGCTTGCGAAAGTTATGTCCCCGAAATGATTCTGTAAACTACGAAACAAATGGTAGTCTGAAGAAGCAAGGTGAGGAGAATATAGTGGATGAAGAATTTTTTCCCAACCAATCTCTTCGAGAAGAGCAGGTGTCAACTCGGGATTTGCGGTTGTTTTCGGACAATTTACGAGGCACTCATTTTCCAAGTTTAGGAACCTTTCTAAGTTGTTGAAGATGACGATGAACAGTTGAATGATTTGAACTAAGCTTTATTGCCAATTCCTCAACTGACAATGCAGGATTTTCTTCAAGTGATGCCTCAAGGAGTTTATCATCAAACTCAACTGAACGTCCTGCTCGATCTTCAGCTTCAAAGCTGAAATCTCCACTTCTGAATTTTGCAAACCATCTTCTGCAACTTCTTTCATTCAAGCATTCTTTCCCATTAGCTGAGTGTATGTTTCGAGTCGCTTTGGCTGCAGAGTTTTCTTTTTTGTACTCATAAATCATTACGTGCCTCAAATGCTCTTTGGATACTTCCATGTTAGAAATGGTTTTAATCAAAGAAATTTTCATTCTATTATTCTGTAAAATAATATTTAATTAGTTTAAATGTACACAAATGCATAAAAATAGTTTTTAATTCTATCAGACATTCTAAAATACTATTAAATTTCATTCAATTTAAAAAAAGGCAAAATCGGACAGAACTTATGGGATGACCTGATATATTAATCAATGAAATTCCAAATTAGTCTTATTTTCATGTTTTGTTATTTAGCAACTTTTACGATTTTACAATTTCGCTATTTTACAATATTGAAATAAATAAACTAAAACTTTCATACGT
Organism: Octopus sinensis; assembly: GCF_006345805.1. NCBI lineage: Eukaryota > Metazoa > Mollusca > Cephalopoda > Octopoda > Octopodidae > Octopus > Octopus sinensis. The sequence continues at coordinate 79,094,415 of NC_043004.1, read as the reverse complement.
TGCGCAGTCATCTGGTTTCTGTAGAGACAGTCGTTCTTCCACAATTGACAAGATTGTAAAATTGCAAAATTGTAAAATTGTAAAAGTTGCAAATAATAAAACGTGAAAATCAGACTAAATTGGAGTTTCATTGATTAATATATATGTGTGTGTGTGTGTGTGTGTGTGTGTGTGTGTATGTGTATGTGTGTATGTGTGCGTGTGTGTATGTGAGCGTGTGTGTGTGTGTGACAGTACACTAACGAATGTTCATATATTGAAAGCCCAATGTCAAAACTAAAAATGCTGTTTGTAAGAAAGCATCTTCGTGATCTTAATTAAATCAACTACTTCGATTCATAAGTTGTTTAATTGATCCGAAGATATATTGGCGCTTAAGATTTGATAAAAAACTGAAAGCTCTTTCTTAGATGAATTACTAATAAACATCCAGACAAACGCACATGTATAACAATATTTTAATACTTGACTTACCTTATCACCTCGACCACCTTTCAGTCCAGGTGTACCTTTGGTACCCTACAAAATAATAACATCGACATTTAGTGCAATTAAAGCTTATCTTGACGCGATTTTAGCGATATGATATTCATTCGCTTTCCTATAAAGATACAAACATCATATACATACATACATATGTATGTATGTAGAAGGAAGAGAATAAATAGAGCTTTATACACGAGTGTATATATATTTATTTATTATTATTTTTAATAGACAGAAGGTATATGTATGTATGTATGTATGTATGTATAAGACCTAAATGTTCTGCTGCAAAGCAAGAGTCTGCTAAAACAACAAATGACTCACTAACGAAGAAAAAATCTGCAAAAGCATCCAATTTTCGCAACCAGAACAGAAGTCTGGCAGGCAAAATTACTTCTAACACAGCAAAAATGTTTAAATTACAAAAAAGTCCTCGAACAAAACGAGGGAAATGCTAAGAAATCAACAGTTTGCTTGCTAAACAAATGTTAGCAAAGAGAAGCAAAGGCCTTTAAACACAGAAATCTGTCAACATAGCAAAGGTCTGATAGCGAAATTATGAGGTGCGAACAGGGAAAAGTCTGCGAAAAGGTCTGCGAAAAATCAAAGATATAATAATAATAGAAATATGCACAAAAACTAAAGTGCATTAACAAACAACTAATTTCCGCTAAAGAACAAAGTCGGATGTAACAGAGCATAGGTCATGCAACAAACGAGGTGTTACCGGATTAAGCACCTACTAAAACTTCTAATTTGTGCAACCAAAAAAATGGCCTTTTATTACAAAAAGTTCTTCCTATATGGCAAACAGTCTGCTAACACGATAAAAAGTCAGCTAATAAACCTAAAATAGTGCTAAAAGATCAAAGGTCTTCTGAAAGAAACTGCGAACAAAAAGAATGTCTCTAGATGAAAAAAATTCAACTGTCAAAGCAATGGAGCTGTTAAAAGAGCAAATGTGTAGTGAAAAACAAATTTTGCTACCAAAAAGGGCATCAAACACAAAATTTATGCTAACAAAGCAAAAGTGTGCAAACAATTCATATGAGATGTTACTAGAGCAAACGTCTTCTAAAAATCAATTTCTGCTACCAGAAAATCTTATAAAATAAATTTCTCCCCAGCACAGAAAATAAATTGCTAACACGATAAAGGCCAACTAAAAAATAAAAAAATACATTTAAAAGACGAAATTTTTGTTAAAAATTACTAATCTCAGCTATCAAAAAGATATTCTTTCTTTTTTAATAGAAGAATCTGAAAAAACTGCAAATGATTTCTCACAAAAGAAAAATGATGTTAACACAGCATGTTGGACAAAATGTTTGCCTTGCTGAATAAATTAAATATGAAATTTAAAAAAATATGTTCTGCCAACAAAACGAAGGATTTAAAGACAAAAGTCTGCAAATACTGCAAAGGTCCGTCAACAAAATTGTGGTACTAACAGGGTAAAAAGGACTCCGGAAATAAACAAAGATATACAAATGTCAGTTACTATCACTATAAATGACAGCTAAAATAGCAACAGAGCAGGTCTACTAGAATGAAAAATTAGTTGTTACGAGAACAAAGGTCTGCTGCAACAGCAAACGCTAACAACAAATATTTGCTAAAGTAAACAAATCAACAAAGCTGTATTAAAAGAAAACACTGTGTTAACTGTAAAAATCTGCAAAGAATAAGAAGGAACTTAAAATTTTTGCTAACAAAGTAATGGAGATGCTAAAAGAGCAAAGATGTGCTACAAAATGAATGTTTACTAACAAAACAGACATCAAACACAAACTTTCTGCTAGCACGCTAAGGTCTGTTAACAGAACAAGGGACGTGCTGCCAGAACATATAACCGCTAAAAAAACCAATTTCTGCTACCAGAAAAGGTCTCCTAAATCAAAGAGTTCTCCTAATACAGCAAAGTATTGCTAACACAGAAAAAGTTTACCAACCAATTAAAATTACTAGTAAAAAACAAAAGGTCTGGTAAAAAACAGAAAACAAATATAATGTAAGAAAAAATATTTTTTAATGCGAAAATCTGATAAAAATCCACAGATCAGCTCACAAAAGCAAAACAGGTATTAATAGAGCAAATTTATTTTAAATTAATTTTCTATCCACAAAATGGTTTTTAAGCATAAAATTTCTGCAAGAAGAGCAAAAGTCTGCTGACACAACGAAGGATGTGCTAACGATGCAAATGTATGTATGCGCACAGGTATGTTTCATATGTATCTTTGAAATGACCATATGCGTGTATTTAATATTTTCGTCCATGAAGACATCGTCTCTAAATTATTTACTCTCCTAAAAATTCTATTATTCTATACCTAACCAATGTACAATATTGCATATTCATTTTATTCCTTCGTCGTCCTCTCGATAAGCATATTAAATGCAATGCTTAGCTGATGAAGTCAAAACAAGGCTTAAACATAACCGTAGTTGTCTCCCGTAGTTGCCGACAAAGTAAAAATAATATTACTCCATTGAGTATTAATGGTTTGCCTCAATGCATAATTATTATGCACTTTGCACTAAATATTTTAACACTAACATAATTATTATTCATACAGACTAAGCAGCTTATCGCTAGAAATCAAATAAGCAAGAAACGGTCGTTATTCCCTCATTCACATCCGATTATAAAACACCACAAATATAACCTAAATTTTCATTACATTCCCCAAGGAATATATTTTCTTACAATTCAAACGAAACGCATGAAAATAGAAATATTTTCTATAACTGCATGTCTGCGTTATGCCTAATATATTTTGGCGTTACACACACACACACACATGATGTTAATATAGTCTTCATGCCTTAATAAATCTGAACGCGATAAAATGGGCTGCTAAAAATTGGTGTAGCCCAAACAGAAGTTTTATGTAAATGTCTTCGAAATCCGAGGATATTTCGTTGCGAAATATTTGATATTTGATAGTAATAATGTAACGTCGACATTTAGGGCACTCTATTTGAAAAATTTATTTGCAACTGATACTTATGAAGGAAGTTTATTAACGAATCGGGCAAATTATTTGAAGAAAAAAAAAACATCGAAACTAAATGAATGAGAAGTTAAGAGGTTGAACTTTTCTAAAAATATCCATTCAGATTTTCTTGAGGCGTATTATTAAAAAGTAAATTTGGAAACCACATTACAAAATATTTCATTGTTACTGAATATCACGTTACACTTCATCTTCAAGAAGCCAGTGTGTCACTGTTAAATGGGTTTTTTGTAAATATGAGCAAACCTCAAACTAAAACTAAGAGAAATATGTGGAACCTTTCTAAGTACGATTGTTATTTTTCGAACTATTAACTTCATTTTTAGAGATAAAAAATGATTTATTATTTACGACTAATGGGTGGTGGATTGTCAATATCGTTGGCGCCTCGTACAAATCACCATGGCGCATTTGATCTGATTTTGAGTTAAGAGCCTGCCAGAGACAAATTCACCTTTTAACATTTGGAACTAGATGATAAAAAATACCGATAAAATACTGGAGTTGATTTAATCAACTATTCCTTATTTCCAAATTTCTGGCCATGGGCTTATTCAATAATTTAAATAAGTGAGCAGGATTGGTAAAAAATCGAACAAAATGACGTGCAATATCGGTTTCGATTCTTTACGTTTAGAGTTCAAATCCTGCCATGATCAACTTTACATTTCAACCTTCTGTTGTCAATGAAATAGAGTACTCGTCAAGTACCGGGGCCTATATTCTTTTCTATTCTAGGCACAAGGCCCGAAAGTTTTGGGGTGGGGGCCAGTCGAGTACATCGACCCCAGTACGCAACTGGTACTTAATTTATCGACCCCGAAAGGATGAAAGTCACAGTTGACCTCGGCGGAATAGAACCCAGAAATACCTATTTCTTTACTGCCCACAAGAGGCTAAATACAGAGGGGACAAACAAGGACAGACAAACGGATTAAGTCGATTATATCGACCCCAGTGCGTAACTGGTACTTATTTAATCGACCCCGAAAGGATGAAAGGAAAAGTCGACCTCGGCGGAATTTGAACTCAGAACGTAGAGGCAGACGAAATACCGCTAAGTATTTCGCCAGCTGTGCTAACGACTCTGCCAGCTTGCCGCCTTTACTAGGGTCTATATTACCAACACCTCACCTGCCTCGAAATTTCTGGCAGTGTGCCTATATTAGAATATAAAAGCAATGGATAAGCGAAACCATTAAAGCACTGGACAAAATGCTTCGCGGTAATTATTCTACATTTTAAGTTCAGATCCCACTAAGGTCAATTTTGCCTTTCATACTCCCAGGGTCGGTAAAACAAAGTATTGGGCTCTTAATAATGAACTGTCTTTCTAGCTTCAATTTGTGACCTTTTGTCTTCGTAAGGAATCAATATTTAAGCCTAAACTCCAATTGTCAGTATCAAAACACGTTTCATCTTTTATTGATTCGTTTTACACTAACTTTGCTTTTTATTTTGCATTAATTGTCGTAAATATTGCAGAAATAATAACTACACCTACAGTTGTAAATTATGGAGAGTCGTTTTTACTGATTAGGACAAGATTTATGAAGTCCAAGTCTACAAAAGTACTAAAACTTTAATTTTGGTTTATAGAAAGAAAATTGATCTCACCTTTAAACCAGGTAATCCCAATAAACCACGTGGACCAGAAGGGCCAGTGGGGCCAGGAGGACCGGGCGTGCCCTGTTAAATATAAACACAAGGGATTAACATTGTTTTAAATGGTCAAACATATTTAATAAACATAGGCAAAAACAGAAAAAGGTTTCGAAAGTTATAAAAGAAACAAAGCAAAATTTCAAAATGAAAATAACTTGAAGAAAAGGGCCCGACTGTCCCAAAACACCGTTGAATGGATTTTATTAATTGCGGGCGTTGTGACCGTAGGTAATAAATGAACAAATGATAATAGTACATTAAAAAAGTCGTTTTAATTAATCTAAATGCGATGGGTTACCCATTTCATGTGGAGGAAAAGATTTATACTGGAAATCAAAATGCTGCGACTGATTTAAATATCGTCGTGGCACTGCGTCGGTTACGACGACGAGGGTTCCAGTTCATCCGATCAACAGAACAGCCTGCTCGTGAAATTAATGTGCAAGTGGCTGAGCACTCCACAGATACGTGTACCGTTAACGTAGTTCTCGGGGAGATTCAGCGTGACACAGTGTGTGAAAAGGCTGGCCCTTCGAAAGAAAGTTGTGGTGAATGAGTACAGCAGTGTTTGCCACCCCACCCCCTGCAGGAGCCTCGTGGAGCTTTAGGTGTTTTCGTTGAATAAACACATACAACGCCCGGTCTGGGAATCGAAACCGCGATCCTACGACCGCAAGTCAGCTGCCCTGACCACTAGGCCATTGCGCCTCCACGTTTTAAATATGATGTAAACGAGACAAGGAGATAGAGAGAAAAAACAAGACACTGACATAAAGCGACGTGGAAACGGAGAAATTTTAACATCACTTTCAATTGTTTCAGTCACTGGACTGCAGCCATGCTGGAGCAGCGCTCTAAAGTGTTTAGTAGAACAAATCTACAAGATTTATTTTTAAGTCTGCTACTTATTCTCTCGGTTTCTTTTATCGAACCGCTAAGTTACTGGGATGTAAACAGTCACTGGTTGTTAGCCGCTGGGGAAGTGGGGTGTGGGACAATCATAAACATAAACACCCATCCATACACACACACACACACACACACACACATATATATATATATATACAACAGGTGGAGGCGCAATGGCCCAGCGGTTAGGGCAGCGGATTCGCGGTCGTAGGATCGCGGTTTCGATTCCCAGACCGAGCATTGTGAGTGATTACTGAGCGAAAACACCTAAAAGCTCCACGATCCCTGCTGTACTCTTGCGCCACGACTTGCTCTCACTCTTTCTTCTGTTGACATGCGAGCTTAGCCAGTAGGATGGCGTCAATTGAAGGTTAAAACAATGCGAAGCGCATTGTGACCAGCGATGTGTAGCAACATCTGATAGCCTGGTCGGTCACGGTAATATATACAACAAGGTTCTTTCAGTTTCTCAGAACGCCGAAAGCATTGGTCGGCCCGGGATAACAGTAGAAGTTACTTAACCAAAGTAGTACCACGCAGTCAGACTGAACCTAAGCCCACATGGTTTGACCACAACCGCGCCTGAGCTTATTGTTTTATTTTATACAGATGGCGTATCTGAATTATTTATTTCCTTAACAACTGCAACCTGCTTGTCCAACACGTAAACTACTACTACTACTACTACTACTACTGCTGCTGCTGCTGCTACTATAAATACCACTGCTTTGCAATTATTATCTTTATAGTATATTTTAACAATGTAATCTGATATGTTTTAACACAACATGGACAACAGCAGCACTCCAACTTTCTCTCACTCTTTCTTCCTGTTTCTTGTCCCCGACTTCCTACGCAACCGCTGAGCCTGGATGCGCATTCATCCATCCGTCGATGCTCACGGTGTCGGGGGTTGACCTGCTTTCTCTTCTGCGGGTCTTACGAATAGCAAAGGACCACGTTTTGGACCTCTCCCACTAATGGGATGAAGACCGCTTCGCTCAACAAACAAACAATAGCAGCAAAATAAACTTGCGAAGAAAGCCCAGTTTGTAGAACGCAAATATTCCGAAAAACAGGGGATTAAATGTTGTTTCTTTTTCTTCCAAGAATTTTGATATTTCTATATTATTTGCACGAAATATCGCTTTGGTTCGTATCATATTGCCCTGATGCATCTGGAAAGCGAACTAACGTCATCAACCTTCAATTAATCAGTTAGTCACGCTCATTTAACTTATTGCTATGGTGTAAAGTGAAATTCCACACGTCCTTTTGAGGTTTAATATCATTCAGGTTCTTCCTTCTTAGTGCATTTTACAAAAATATTTATAACTCACTGCAGTCCACTGCTTTCATATTTTTCAGTTATTAAACGACATAGTTTGAATGGCATTCCTTTAGTCAGCATTTTAAAGGAAATGCCTCCATGGTCAGTCTTTAGCACTTACTCAGTAAATGTTGTTTGTTGTATCTTTAATTGCTTGTTTCCTGTTGGAATTTATAAATGACAACATTTCGTCGTCGGTTGCAATTTTCTGAAACTTTGATAGTCCTGTTAATTCAAATTTAATTCTGCTTCGAGATCTCTAATTCAAATTCCTATTTAGATATTTTTCTTCTTTAACACAAAATAATATACATAGGTCTGTCATTAACCCAAAGACGATGCTTAACTTCCATGGCGTATAAGCGACTGAGATAATCACACCTCCCCTGAACGGGATGCCAGTCCTTCGCAGGGTTAACTTCACAGCTTTTCTGGAATTCATTGAAAACTGAATGAGTTAGAGCAACGTGAAACGAAGTATTTTGCTCAAAATAACACAACGCACCGCCCTCTCAGAGTGCAACACTTTAACCACTTGAGCCTTCATTTAGTGAGACACAATTCATCATCACAGATGAAAGCATGCTACCATCATAGGGTATGTCATCCTATCAAGTTTTAAGCTCCTGACAAATCCGTAAGCTGTAAAGCTAATTATGATATAGATATTATAAATAAGCGACCCATATTTCTGGAGAAGTCCCAACAAGGACACTGCTTCACCAACCAGAGATATTAAATTTCACACCCCATCACTTGTTCATTATGTTAAACGGCTTCGTAGCAATCGTAATTTTTCAAGAGTGTAGACATTGTAAATGAATCGAAATAGTTACGGATTTATTTCTACAAGACTTTACATTACAAAACGGAAATGTTTTGGCTTGGAATTTTGACATGTTTATTTTCATTTAAATCTCTTGAATACTTTCGCTGGAATTCCTATGTTTAAGTATTCATTAAACACCAATTTTGAATGAATAAAACTTACCGGAACGGCATCACCGCCGCCAATTCCCTGAAAAATAATTTAAAATGTGAGATTATTATGGTAAATAGTTGAAAACTTAAATTTGATTTACAAAAAAAAAAAAAGAAAAGCACTTTCGCTGGCAAAATCGATCTGGGAAAGGCAGCATTTGAAAATGAAAGCATTTTCGATGATGGAAGTAATCAAACAAAAAAAAAAAAGGAAAGAAAACACACACACATCTTAATCTTATGCCAAGCGCATATCGCTTGAAGATCATTTGCTTTGAGTAACGCCATCTAGAAACATCTCAGAACTTAGAATCTAAGTTCTCACCTACCTTTCCAACCATAAGGGTATTCTTGTATGCAATAATGTGATAAAAGTACATGCAAACACAGGCACACACACATATATATAAACACACACACACACACACACACACACACACACACACACACGCACACACACACACATGCTAGCTCCAAATATAATATTTTCTTAGTCTTATATTTGGGTGTAGATACTGGTATGCAAAACTGCACATATATAAATGTACAAGCTCAAAAATGGCGAAAATCGGTGTCCATCACTCCGAAATAGGATTGAATGTGAGTTACCTCACCTGTCCATGGCTCCGCGGTATTTAACACCCGGCTCTTTGAGAGTGTATATACTCCACCACGCTATTGCAGCCACCGGAAAATACCCAAAGCATTACGTTAGGTATATGTGGTTAATAGTATTTATTATACTAGAGCTACTTTCATATATATATATATATATATATATATATATATATATATATATATATATACATTTATTAATTTATTATTTCTTCTCTACCGACACTATTCAGTATTTATAAGGACATTTAGATTTACCGAAGTAAGGATTAACCGAGTATAGTAAATTCAACTAACTGTAGTTCACTGAGGTTAGCCAGCATTGTTAACCGATAAGAGCGAGAGCGAGCACAGTACCCGCTAGGATTACATAAGCCTCTTAACCAATTTTGGATATTTACTTTCATATATATATTATATATATATATATATATATATATATATATATATATATATATATATATATATATAGTGTACATTTAAACACATAAGGAATCCATTCGTGGAATTCAACACGTTAGCAAGAACAGCTAGGTTCCATAACCACAAAAATTATGGATAAAATTCGACAGGAACAAAATATTTCCTGCCGAATTTTATCCCTAATTTTTGTGATATAGAACCTAGCTGTTCTTTTTAACGTGTTAAGTTCCACGAGTGGATTCCTTATGTGTTTAAATGTACACTATATATTATGACTAATTCATAGTCTTTCGGGACTAAATTTTTAAACGTTAGGCCACTGGAGGTGAAAATTTTAATTAATTTTCCATTTCCCTTTGATATGTTTTATATATATATATGAATAGGCAATGATTTAGCTGAATGATAAGAATAAGAAAAAAGGTTCCATACCGGTACACCGTCTTTTCCATCTTTGCCGTCTCTTCCTGGCTCACCTTTCTGTCCAGCAGTACCCTAAAAACATGAAGACATTTTAAAAGGTTTGGTGCTGATAAGGATCTGATTTTTTAAAAATTTTATATTAAGGAATATTGTAAATACCAAAGTGAAAATAATGAAGAGACACAAATTATAACATTTGTTTAAGATACTCTCAAGAAGAAAAGCTAGTCTTTCTACATTGTTTAATCCGTTCTAGGATGGTGAGATTAATGCGGATAGTGTATTACCTGGGAAAACAACTGAAGCTTAATATCTGAAGTAAAACCATGCCCAGAGAAGGAACTGGTGCTTTGTTCTAAATGCCTTCAACAGAGAGAACTCAGTTAGTGATATCGTCTAACCCAAGATCAACATAAAAGCAGCAGGCCTACGTTCAAAGACACTCTTGATGCGATCATCCCGTCTAGTTCGGGAGTACGTTGGGCTACAATATTCAATGATTTTGTCTCCTCTTACTTAAGATGGTAGGTGTAATATGGTTGCTATTTCTAGCCAATCAATTAACCCTCATAGAGAGTCCGAATATATACCTACTGTATATAACGTTACTGTTAGTTTATTAATTCATTTCTAGTGAAGGTACAAGGCATGAAATTACATCGATCCCAGAGCGTGCTCAACTAGTGCTTATTTTTTCGATCTCGGCGGAATATGAACTCAGAACGTGGAGAGAGACGAAATGCCGCTAAAGCATTTTGTCCGGCGCGCTAACGATTCTGCCAGCTCGCCACCTTAGAGATAGATAGATAGATAGATAGAGAGAGAGAGAGAGAGAGAGAGAGAGAGAGAGAGAGAGAGAGAGAGAGAGAAGAGAGAGAGAGAGAGAAAGCGAGAGAATGAGAGAAATTCTGAGAGAGACAGAGACAGAGATAGAGAGAGGCAGATAGAGAGAGAGAGAGAGAGAGAGAGAGCTTTATCAGCAGCACTCGATGAGTAAATTGGAGTAACGTGAAATGAAATACCTTGCACAAGAACTCACGTCACTGGAATCGAACCGACAAACCCAGCATAACTAAATCCCAGCTGGCCATTTTCAGTAAACATAAGTATAATGTTGATTTATTATATATTAGATAAACAACTTACTGGCAATCCTCGGAATCCCCTCTGTCCACCATACCCTCTTCGTCCGTTGGTTCCCTACAATTCATAAAAGAAAATTGAAAGTATGTTTATATAGTTATATACAGAACACATAATTTACTTTATTGTGTCTGGAGAGAGTCATTCTCTTTTAGTGTCTTATTACTTAACACACTCACCGGTTCGATTTCCACTCCATTGTTTATCTTTTCAAAACTTTTCGTTGCATTTAATGCGGATAGTGTATTACCTGGGAAAACAACTGCAGCTTAATATCTGAAGGAAAACCATGTCCAAAGAAGGAACTGGTACTTTGTTCCAAATGCTTTCAACAGAGCGAACTCAGCTAGTGAGAGAGAGTAAAGATGCATGGAGTAAAGATTGTTTGCCAACATAACATGGCAGTCCTGATTTAGGACGAATGTTGCTGTAATTTAGCTCCAGGAGACATCGTCTCCAGCTGGCTGTACGACACGATTTGTGTCCTTATATTTTCAAACAAGTGAATCTAGCACCACCACTCAGCTCAAAATAATATCTAGATTCTCTTGTTCGAAATTACAAGGACACAGATCGTGTCGTATAGCCAGCTGGAGACGATGTCTCCTGGGGCTAAATTACAGCAACATTCGTCCTAAACCAGGACTGCCATGTTATGTTTGCAAACAATCTTTACTCCAAAGTACTGTTGCTGAATATCTCTCGTTGTGAGATTTAAAAATAGTAATTTTTGTTGCGTCTTGCAAACTCTTCAATAGTCAACGAAATTTTTAGAAAAAAGTAAGTAAATGAGTGGAAATTTTACCGGTGAGTGTGTTAAGTAATAAGGCTCTAAAATAGAATGACTCTCCGAAGACACAATAAAATATACTTCAACACACGAATTCACATAAAGAATCTTGCAAACCAAATACAGAAACGAAACATAGATTACTGTTTGGTTAAAAAAATAGCTTCATAACCACGTGATTATGCGCAGCTTATTGGGTGAATAAAGCTCTTTATCATATACTTCAACCTGATCAGTAGCTTGTGGTGACCTTGTGCGTAGATTTTCGGCGATAGAAAATGAGCGAAAGTTCGTCACTATTGGTTTCGTGCGGAAAATTCCGCAATTTTCAAACTTACTACTGAAAAAATGTTGATAAGCCGTATCTTTGTTCGATGAGGCTACGCGAGATTACACGAGATTTAACGGGATGTCGAACGTTGTATCTAGTTACCAAAATAATGTTAGAAGTCCCGTAAAATTTCATGTAATCTCATGTACGAGGGGCGTTCAATAAGTAATGCCCCTGACCCACTTGCAGTTGTTTGATCTAGCTGAAATTTTGTATGTGCACTTATTTATACCTCTATAGATTAAGTGGCAAATTACAGCTCTGAAGTAATTGTGGTTTCTGATTTACAGGTGTTTGAACTGAGTCAAGTGTGAAATGGAGCCTGTTGAGTGTCGAGCAGTGATCTGGTTTTTGTATTTGAAAGGACGCACACCACGGGAGACTTTTGATGAAATGAAAGTAACTTATGGTGATGATGCCCCATCATATGGCCTTGTAAAACGCTGGCATTGTGAATTCAAACATAGTCGGAACTCTGTGGAAACAGCTCCCAGATCTGGTCGCCCCCTTCTGCCGTTGATGAGACGTCTGTCCGTCAAGTTGAGGCTGCCATTTTGGAAGGTCAACGCATAACTATTCGCCAAATAGCCCATGAGGTCAAGATTAGTACCGGATCTGTGGAAACTATTATTCATGACCATTTGCATATGCAAAAGGTGTCTGCCAGATGGATTTCCAGGTTGCTCACACCTTTCCAGAAGCAAGAACGCGTTGAGTGCTCGAGGATGAATTTGGAGATGTGCCAAGAAGATGAGTCAAAATTTTTCAAAAGACTGATCACACAGGATAAAACCTGGGTCCATCACTATGATCCATAGACCAAATCCCAGTCAATGCAGTGAAAGCACCGTGACTCACCTCCTCCAAAGAAGGCAAGGGTGCAGCCCTCCGCTGACAAGGTCATGCTCACAGTCTTCTGGGACCAGGACGGAGTAGTGATGACAGATTTCCTGGCAAAGGGCACCACAATTACAGGAGCCTATTATGCTTCACTTTTGAGGAAATTAAGAGAAGCTATCAAAATCAAGAGGCGGGGCAAGATCAGCAAAGGCATCCTCCTCCTGCAGGACAACGCTCCAGTCCACAACTCGCGTGTCGCCAGATCAGAAGCACAGGCGTGCAGCTATGAACTCCTCCCCTTGCACCCTCTGATTTTCACCTCTTCCCAGCCATGAAGTTGATTTTGAAAGGAAAGCGTTTCCCAGATGATGCAGCCTTGATTTCTGAAGTCACGTCGTGGTTGGAGGACCAAGCTGGGGTCTTCTACAAAAACGGTCTCCAGAGGTGTATCAAACGATGGGAGAAATGCATAACTCTGGGTAGTTCCTATGTAGGAAAAGACTAATAACTGTGCCAAGTGTCGTTGCTCTACTGCTATGGGAAGTGGGTCAGGGGCATTACTTATTGAACGCCCCTCGTATCCTCATCCAATATGAAAACGGATGACCAATATTCTAAGGTAGAACATCTGAAAATTGCAGAATTTTTCGCACGAAACCACTGACAGCTTTGTTAATCGGCAAATACATTTATTCCGCTAAATGCAATGTCAATCACGCGTTCTTGCTTCACCGTTTGCCATTATCGTATATACGTGTATATATATGTATGTGTATGTATAATCTCTGTACGTATAAACGTATGTGTGTATATGTATGTATGTATGAATGTATGCATGTATGTATGAATGTATGCATGTATGTATGTATGTATGTATGTATATATGTATGTATGTGTGCATGTATGTATGTATGTATGTGTGTGCATGTATGCAAGTATGTATGTATGTATGTATGTATGTATGTATGTATGTATGTATGTATGTATGCATGTATGATTGTATGTATACATATATATATGTGTGTGTGTATGTACTTACACGTATGTATATATTATGTATGTATGTACGTATATATATATATATATATATATATATGTATGTATGCATGCATGTATATGCGCTTTGCGACTGCGAGTGCGCAGGTTCGATCCTCGCTACTTGACATCTTGGGCAAATGTTTCTATACCCTCAGGTTAACTCGTAAATGAAATTGGATCGATGGAAACTGTACAGAATCTCGTTGGGCGGATTGTATTTGTAATTGAAAGGTACAGCCTCCTCGTCAGAGTTACACTGCCACGCAGAAACACGTATGCCTGTGTCTGTGTAAGTATTTATTTATGTGTGTCCGCATACATTTGTGCATAATGTACAAATACAACAGCAAGACAAGCGAGTGGTAAATGGTGAGTTCTTCAAGTAATGTCCATTCTTATATTTGTTTTACACTGACTTACTGACACTTCCTGGTTACTCGTCTATTTTTGGTTGTCCGGCAATGAATCTGTGAACAGGTACACATGTTCACTAATATTATTCGCATCTTGCGATATAAAAAATATAATTAATGACTACGCACACTATGAGAGGAAATAGATGAGTGTTGGAAAATCGCTAAAAATAATGAAAAACATATCCCGCCAATTTTCTGTAGGAAAACTTACTTTCTCTCCTTTATCTCCAGGAGGTCCAGGTTGTCCAGGAAGACCCTAAAAGTAAGTAAAAACACGTTAAATTATTTTCGCAATTAGACATTAATAGCATAAACAACTTTCATTCGATATTCATAAAATTACACTTGTATTTAAAGCATTTCTAATATATAATGTAAAAAACTTATAGGGCATCTGTTGGTCATGTATGCACGGGATTTAGCAGATTTTCTTGAAGAAGACTAACGGGTATTCATACGTTCAAGTACCACCTCTCCACGCTATTGATGTTTATCCAAGGAAAAAGACACTGGCTTGGGCTGTTGCAGCTTGACTCCAGTATCATCGCAGACGTTGCTGTTACACGTGAGTACATCGATGAAAGGGAAATAAACCAGCGAAGTGATTGGCCGAGAATTTATCTTACTTAAGAGACTATTATTTATTTTATTAATGTCTACGTTATAAGAATGAACGTTAAAGCAAAAATAAACGATACACGCGGTCACCCATTACAAAATGCATTTTTAAAGGATCATTTCATTGATTTATTTAAAGCCAAAAAACAGCAGAATACACACACACATACATACACACAAACATAAATATATATATATATATATATATATATATATATATATATATATATATATATATATATATACATGCATACATACATATATATATATACATACATACATACATACGTACATACATACAAATAACACACACACACACACACACACACACACACACACACACACACACCACACACACACACATATATATATATATATAAAATGAACTCACATCTTTTCCATCAGTCCCATCTCTACCTGGAATACCCGAAGAACTTGATGGTCCACCACCCTGAAAAGAAACATTAGAATCATAGGATTATTAAATACATCAAATTGTGTATAAATTGGAAAAAAAGCTCTACAACGAGAATGGTAACTTAATCTTCATGTATTAAACTGAAGATTTCGGTCTTCTGCCTTAATCAGAGAATCATTAGGCTGAAATCCAACGATATTTCATAAATATTTAATAACATTTTTTTGTATCTGCACGTAAAAAGGTTTCGGAATTGATGTTATCAGGAAGTTATTCGAAGTATCCTTCATTCTCCCTGGATTGGAAAAGTAATCAACGGACTAATTAACGCTAATGAGATACATTAGCAAGGGATTTCAATCTGATTGATGAGTTATGGCTTTGAAGTTGAATGTAAGAAAAGTAATCAGCGAGAAAGAAGCATGAATCACCTCACAATAATGTGAAGTTTATTGCACTTTTAGGACCTTTTCCAACGGATGAATTTGAGTTCCATGAGTTTACAAATGAAAATATTCTTTCAATTATTTAAAAACTCGTTTAGTTTAACCCTATTGTTTGTTAGGAAAGAAACCGCCATTTTGCAACAGTTATTGCTGTTGTTTAGCTCTTGGCCGACTCTGGTTAAGAACTTCAGCGATCAATACCATTCCAGTTATAGCTATTCCCATTTCTAAGGATATCTTCTACTACATTATCGAATATATTCTTCCCATTTTTATAAGATATTAGGTTTAAATTTGAGATTTGGCTGCTGTTTTTGGCAGTTTCTGCCGAGGTGACCTCCTGATTAGTTACGTTTTCAGGTCATGTTTAATAATATAATAGTATAATAGTACTTCACACGGGTATCAGAGTGAAACAAGGTTTGAGCCAACACACATGCGTTTGTATATGTTTATATATATCCACGTATGAGAAATTCTATCTATACGCATGTGCATATACATGGTCGTGTGGTACTATACACAGATATATACACACATACGCGCACACACATGTGTAGTTCGGTATGTATGTGTATAGTTATCTTCCACAGCGTTAAAATGTTTCTAAATTTCCTTTTATTTTTTACCACTTTGTTGACCATTGTTTTCTTCCACTAATACTTACTCCTTTTTTTTCCATACTTCTCATTCTCCCCGCCTCGTTCTTCACTGTTATAATAAACCCCACGACCACCACCACTTACAACTCCCGCATCCCTATTAAATAACTCATCTCTTTCTGACGAACGCTTCTGCCGGAAACGTTAAACTTCTCCTCTTTCTCATGACATTACAGTTTGTACTTGTTGCGTCACTTTGATCATTTAGCTTTGGAAGCTGTAATGGTGTGTAACTTAATGAGACTTGCGGATCGCAAGCACTAAACGTGCTTAGTCAACAGAAAATGCCGAGGACGTTTTTATACTCCTACAAAGGTCATTGCTTGAATTTCAATATTGGTGTATTTCCGTTCACTCGTAATTTCTGTTATATATATATATATGAATACACATAGGGCGACTATTTGGGAAAAAAAAAAGAATGTGTGGTTTAGGCTTTTTACCAGTGTGTATTATTACGTAAACATAGAAGGCGGTAACCCAGCACAGTGGCAGCACAGTGGCAGCTCAGTGTCTGGAAGCAGCGAAAATATAAAAAATTTGTCAGCATGAGTGTATATATGTATATGTTTCTGCGTGTGAGTGCGTATATGTGACTGTGTATGAGTGATTGCGTCTATGTGTGTTTTGCCATTCCTTTTGAGAGGATATATATCTCACAATCAAGAGAGCACTAATGAATTCATATTTGTATGAGTGTGTGTGTGTTCGTATATATGTGTTTGCTTGTGTGTATGTGTGGGTATAGGTGTGTGTGTGTGTGTTTGTGATAAGTCTCTCAGTGATTGAGTGTTATGCACATTGATCTATCTCGCCATTGGAGTCTATGGCTAAAAAAATCGACACAGTGACTTAGTACACTATTACTGAAAATTAAACAACCAGATGGTTATGGTTTGAATGCCTACGATCATTGCTCTGCTTGATCAATAGCGACTAAATTGACGTCTAACAACAACATCAACAACGGGAACAACAGCACATAAGAACACATGTGTAAATGAGTTTGGATGTGAATTTGTTTATAAATATATTTCTCGTGTTCCCACATTTTGCTCTCATACTGACTGGTTTTGTAGGCGATCAAGTTGGTTTTCGTAACTGACCAAGCGGAAAAACGCTGAAACACATGCGTCCTGAGATCTAATGACGTCACCCACAGCCGAAAATAAAATGTGTATTTTCACAAGTCTAGGTTGAGAACATTCTCCCGGGACTATTCTTGCAGTGTTAGGTCATATCACAGATGATTATAATCAAACGTATTAGAACATGTTTTATACAATAATATAACTATTTGTATATATACATAAATAATATAAACACGAGGATGCAAGTTGTAACTATTTAATTATATTACAAATCTCACGAATAATATATATTCTTATTTTGATTTATAAGAATATTCTATATAAATATAACACATAATTTAATACTCATGTGAGCAAATCTTACCGGTTCACCTTTCTGACCAAACTGGCCCCTTTCTCCACGTGGACCGACTGCTCCGGGTTCACCCTGGAATATAAAAACACCATTGTCATCATTTCTATACAGTTGCAAACCGGATAACTGGAATTACATGCATACATCTTCTCTTAGAATAAGTCCTCTCTTAGAATTAGATGCTACACACGTGCTGTTGGTGATTTTCCCCACTTCTTTGGACTTTTCCCTTTTTCCTTTCCGACGAAGAGCTATGCTCGAAACATCAAAAACTCTCTCTTTACTGAGCGTGAAACTAATATATTCCATGCGCACATCTCCTTGTTGTTTGTTATCGTTATTCTTACTGTTCGTTTATTTGAATTGACTATATATATATTATTTCTTTACTGCCCACAAGGGGCTAAACATAGAGGGGACGAACAAGGACAGACAAAGGGATTAAGTCGATTACATCGACCCCAGTGCGTAACTGGTACTTAATTTATCGCCCCCGAAAGGATGAAAGGCAAAGTCGACCTCGGGGGAATTTGAACTCAGAGCGTAGCGGCGGACGAAATACCGCTAAGCATTTCGCCCGGCATGCTGACGATTCTGCCAGCGTGACGCCGAATATATATATATTGGACTCATCTGTAATTTCACGCAGAACAATGATTTGTTTATTGCTATCAAATGTTTATGCTCCACATTAGCTGACGGACCTGAGTAAAAACAACGTTGCCTGTGCAGGTGTGTGGTGTACCATCACGTCAGTTGTCGACTGAAGTATATATATGTATGTGTGTGGTGTGTGGTGTGTGTGTGTGGTGTGTCTATGTGTGTATGTGTGTTTGTGTGTATGTATCAGACGTTGAAACTAACAACTTCAAGTGGTATGTTTTCTATTCCTAATCATAATATTTTAAAGCCT
>NC_043004.1:79068002-79070502 GCF_006345805.1 Octopus sinensis | reverse complement strand
ATGGAATGTCAAGTGGAGAAAACTGAGTATTTTCGACACCGTTTGCTTTTTGCATTTAATCGAGATGTTAAGGGCGCCGAAGCTACTCGTGAGATTTGTGCTGTATATGGAGTAAGAGCAATACCTCAAGATAGCGCATGCTATTAGTTTCCGCGCTTCAAAAATGGGTATTTTGACCTCAAAGACAGATCACACACCAGTCGACCAAATGATTTCGATTGAATCAACTTCTACACGAAAATCCACGTCAAATGACGTAGAGCAGTTGGATTAGGATAAAAAAAAAACTGCGGTGAACCACTTTCATTCAATAGACAAGGTTCATCGAACTCAATTGGTTGACCCATTTTTGAAGCGCGAAAACCAACGGTGGACAGTACTTTGAAGCATTACTCCTCCATACACAGCACAAATCTCACGAGCAGTTTCGGGAATTTTACAAAAAGCAAATAGCGTCGAAAATGCTCAGTTTTGTCCACTTGACATTCCATTTTAATGATCTGAAAAGACAAAAAGGAAAAAGAAAAAAATCGATAAAATCAAAAAATCAAAATACACTATCTTGTAGAACAAAAAAAAAATTCTCTTTCAAGTAACGTAAAAGATTTTGCTAATGCGTTTTATTTCTAAATTTGAAAATAAAAGACGCCCATGAATTATTCCCCAATCCAATATATATATATATATATAATATATATATATATATATATATATGTATGTATGTATGTATGTATGTATGTATGTATGTATGTATGTATGCACGTACATGTGTATGTATGTATACCTGTGTGTGTTCCTGTGTTTGTCCTCCAGTACCGTTTGACAACTGGTGTTGGTATGTTTACGTCCCCCTAACCTATCGGTTTGGCAAAAGTAAACCGACAAAATTAGTACCAAGTTTTAAAGAAATAAGTACTAGACTCGATCTATTGAACTAAAATCCTGCAAGGCGTTGCCCCAGCATGGCCGCAGTCTAATGATTGAAACAAGTAAAAGATATAAGATATAAAGATCAAACGTTTAAGAATTTCGTAACCATCAATTTTAAATGTAAGATAATATATGTTGCTATGGAAACATAATGTCAAACATCGCACGGGGACTTAATAACAAACCTAAAAATTATGTGCAGAAGAGACTGTGGCGATTTTGAAAATGGAAATTTTAAATGTTAATTGGAGATATTTCCAGGTAATTACGCTCAAGCAGGTAACAAACTTTTATAATTGATTATCTTGCGTGAGGCTAAATTCTTGCTTTCTAATCTACGAGGAGACATCAAACAGCTTCCGTCATTTGACAAATGGAATGCTTTTAATTACTTTCTTCATAGATTCTGAAATATAGCACACATTAACCCCCGCATAAAACATGATACACAAAATAATATCCTCCAGCTCACTCCCACCCCATAACACACACGGTAAGCGAAAGCTCTGCACTTTTCTCATTAACGATATTAACCTAGTTTAAGATGTCAGGATGAACTTAACAATACGAGTATACTTTTAAAGTGCCAGCTACTTGACAATTATAAATGAGTTGCTGTCTCGTTGATGGATAACACATAATACGACACAGATCATCAAACCAGTAGTAGTAGTAGTAGTAGTAGTAGTAACAGCAGCAGTAGTAGGAGATACACTGTCATTGCATATTGTTTTATATGTCTCAAGCAGACACATTCGACGTTACATATGGCCCGCACGTGCTTAACAAAGTTTTGAGACGAGTCATAAAATGCGAGAGTATTTAGAAAATTGAGTGATGTTAATGCCTGCCACTGGCGCGTGTGTATTGCTTTGCCGTCAAACGCAACGCCTGCGCCTCCCCACCTATGTTTAACGTTAGTATATATAATATATATATATATATATATATATATATATATATATATATATATATATACATATTTTTTATGTATGTATGTATGTATATATGTATGTATAAAAGAATTTTTGTGTAATGAGATAAAAAAAACCAAAGCTGTGTAGATATTAGAACATTTATAGATGGAAGGTCTTAGAGCTGTTTCTAGGATATTTATTAATCATATCCATTCATCGGAGACGGTGTGAGAAGATGGTTAAGTAATAATTAATTTAGATGGGATACAAAATAGAGAATGAACTGGAGGAAAGAAAATAGATGTGAGATATGTAGGGATATTGAATTTGTAGATCCATTTTTTTAGACAGAATGGTATAACATATATACCATTCTCTCCGATACCTTATGAGAAAAATCCAACAGCAATTAAAATTCTTCATTCCAGATATAGAGTTTATATATATAAATTTTAAGCGGCTGATATTATACCGTAACACTTTTAGTGCTAAACTTAGTTTGCGGTAAACCGAGAAAAAGGAAGAATATCCCAGAGCTAAGATGTAAGTCTTTGTATCTCCATTAAGTGTGTTTCATTTTATGGACGACTATTCGTTGAGGATTTTAAGGGTTTTGAGTCATTCGTCAGTCGTTCGTTCGGTTGATCAAGTTG
>NC_043004.1:79040502-79063002 GCF_006345805.1 Octopus sinensis | reverse complement strand
ATGAGTTCCGGGATCTTAAGAACTTTCCGGTCCAGAGAACAGGGTGTCATCATACCGCTTTTATCCTCCTTTTTACGGCCACACCTCGAATACTGCTGCCCACTGTGGTCTCCCCATACAGGACAAAACATCTCGAGGATTGAATCACCCCAGAGGGCACTCACTAAGCGAATTGAAGGCATGGCTGCTCTCGATTATTGGGACCGCCTTAAAGCCTTGAAACTCTACTCTCTTCAGCGTCGCTTGAGCAGTACATCATTTCTACGATGTGGAGAATATACCGCCAACTTTTCCCAAACGACCTGAGCATTAGCTTCAAGGTTCATCCAAGACTGGGACCACGGGCCATACGTCCCCTGCCCAATTCAAAATCACAGCATACATGTACACTGCAACATAATTTCTTTTCCTCAACAGGCCCTGCCCTATTTAACATTGTCCCGAAAGAGGTCAAAGAGGAAAAGGATCCCATCAACTTTAAACGGAGTCTGGATAGATTCCTTCAAAGAATCCCAGATAAGCCACCCATAATTGGATACAACTCACCCAACAAAAACTCACTACTTGAATGGACCATAAACAAAACTTGACTTAAACAGGATTTAGATAATCCTATCAGGTGGTGCTATTAAGTTAGACATGGCCTGGGCCAATCTTTGGTCGAAACATATCTAAGTTTTATATATAAATGTGAGTGTGTAAAATAGATAAATAGATAGATAGGCAGGTAGACAGTCAGAGAGATAGATAGCTAGGTAGATAGATGGATAGATGCACATATGCATCTATTTATCTATGTCTATCTGTGTAACTATGATGTCAGAAAGTTCGTTTAGCAATCAGATGGTTCGATATTTAACCCCGTTCTGCGACACTTTGGACAAATAGATTCATATGTGTGAGCTTGTTTCTGTGTGTGTGCATGAGTGAATGGGAGCGTGTGTCTGCGGCTTGTTTACCAATGTGTTTAGTTGTGTCCTTTTAATTCTTAATTAAAACAAATATGGCTTTTATTCCGTACTTACTTTCTCTCCTCTCAATCCCCGACGTCCTTCAGGGCCACGAGGGCCAATGGTACCCTAAAAATATTAAAAAAAGGAATAAAAAATTAAAAAGGAAAACACGAATATGTATTTCTTTCGATCCGACTCAAGTTCAATTTTCTCTGGGGGTTATATGTAACTAAGTGGATTGACCTAACATATAGCTGTTGCTTATTTTTAGGGGTTTCGCAGAGAGGAAAAATAAAGTTACACAACAACCGGATCTGAACTTAGTAAGTAAAGAGTCAAAATACGCTACAGACCACAGCTCAGCGCTTTAGTATTTGCACCAACTCACAGCCATTAACATAATTTACATATCTATAAATTACATATAAATTAACAATATGTATAACGTATTTATTCATGTATGAACCACAGGTCAGATTTTTCAATTAAAATCAAGAATAAAATAAAGCGGCGTCCATTACACCAGAAAATACAGTGTGTATATATTGAAAAAAAAAGTTTTTTTAAAAGAATATTTGCATATTCAAATACAAGTATTTAAGAATTCAATCACTACTACTATCCACAACAAGTCACTTTCAGGGCACTTGCCCATTCAACATCCTACTGCTATCATGGCACTCCCGTATTCTTCTTCTTCTTCTTCTTCTTCTTCTTCTCTTCTTCTTCTTCTTCTTCTTCTTCTTCTCTACCAAGAATTTACAACGACCTCGAGCTCACAAGAGTAAACAAGAGAGACAGAGACAGGCAGAAACATGGAAAATGCCCCCTGTATTTGAATACTATGCAGATATTCTTTTAAAAAACTTTTCTTTTAATTTTTCCAAAATTTAATTGTCTTCCATACTTACTGTTGAAAAAGTCTCAATGACTGAAACCGGTACTGAAATGGTTTTATAAAATTATTTTAGCATTTTCTACCTTGACTTTCTTTTTCCATATATATCAACTCGGGTGTTCCTTTTCAACCTTATACATATTTTATATATATATATATATATATATATATAACACGTGACCGACCAGTCTATCAGATGTAGTTACACATCGCTGGTCACAATGAGTTCGCATTGTTTTAGCCTTCGAATGACGCCACCCCGCTGGCTAAGCGAGCAGGCCAATATATATATATATATATATATTATATATATATATTGTGTAAGATATAAGTTAGAGGTTATTCAACCATCTAAGGGATAGATGTATCCGTAGGCATTCCCGGTGTATTACCTCAGTATGCATAATACTCGTCATAAGGTATACGGTAGTAGGTAATTTAAAGGTAAAACAGTGGTTTAATATAGAGAGAGACGATAAGAAATGGAGCGATAATTAACAATGAAAAGGGGATCATTGGTGTTTTAAAGTCATTCTCATTTTTAATTATTCGCTCCATTTCCTATCAGCTATATATATATATATAATATATATATATATATATATATATATATATATATATATACATGTATGTATATATCATAGATCTATATTATATAAATATAATGTTGATATATATTTGCATACATGGTTGGATATAATTAGAACGATATTGCTATGAAAAGAAAGCGTTCTACCTACCGTCTCACCATCGGCTCCTCGTGGGCCTGGCGCGCCTCTTAATCCTGGTACTCCGGGTAAACCTCGTTCGCCATCCCTACCATTAATACCGGGGATCCCTGGAAGTCCCTGCAAAAAATATATAATACAATTGCATCAGATTTTTGGTCAGCGAAACCGCTAAAACACAAGCAGTTATAATCTCTGTTATTTTTCACTAGAGTAGTTTCATGCGAATTTATATTGCACCACTTGGTGCAACACCGTGATCGTATGGTGTGAGGGGAGCATTGTGTTCTTAGTTTTAGGGGGTGGATTGAGGGAGCGCAGACTTCTGATGGTGTACTCGTTTTTTGTTAAATTAATATATTAATAAGTGTACACCAGACACGTGCATCACAACCATATGTGCGTGACATGGTGTTCTCATATCAAGATAAACAGCAGGTGGGGCCCAGTAGGAATTTTCTTCAGGTCAAGTAACCCATCCAGCTCAAAAGGTCCCTGAATAAGGTTTGTTTTAAGGATGATGAACAAAACACCTGTTTCCAGAGGTAAATCACTCATATCCCAAAGACATGGCTATGATGCTCCCCCACTACTTCTACACGTGATCAGAGATGCACATATCGTCAGCCACTAAGGGACATGCTCAAGTGGTTGAGGTCAAGCAACTGACAAGCAAATCTTTGGTATTGAGCAGATTATTTGCTGTAGCCCATCTTTTATACCAAGACAAAACAATGTCCATGATAACACTTCCAATCAGTTAAGATGAGAATCCATGAGAGCCACTGCCTGGTACTTCATCAGGGCATTGGTACTGCATCAGGGCATTTAATAACGCCACCTTAGCAAAGGCGCAAAAGCGGAGGTATTATTTTCAGTTGTGTTTGTTTGCTTGTTTGTCCGTGAACAAGATATCTCAAGAACCGCTAAATGGATTCGGATGAAACTTTCAGGGATGCCTGGACACGTGATTGGCATGAGATGATTAGATTTTGGGATCGATTCGGTGCTGGACAAGGATTCTGGATTATTTGTTATATTTACTTAACTTTACATGATGTATTACGATCTTACTTTCACTTTCAAGTCTATCTCCCTTGAAAGCATGCTCATGGTTTCCACGTAAGTTATAGCGGCGTTGCTGTTTCCATAGTTTTATTTTCGTTTCTCTAATATCAATTTAACTAGCGTCTCTATCTTCGTAGAAACTGATGGATAAAAAAATCAAGCTACATGAACAAACGGCAGCAAAACCGTTCAGAAATGAAAGAACACTAACATATTCAGTAACAATAATAAATTTAATT
Organism: Octopus sinensis; assembly: GCF_006345805.1. Taxonomy (NCBI): domain Eukaryota; kingdom Metazoa; phylum Mollusca; class Cephalopoda; order Octopoda; family Octopodidae; genus Octopus; species Octopus sinensis. The sequence continues at coordinate 79,059,116 of NC_043004.1, read as the reverse complement.
ATCCTCAATAATTTTTAGTTTTACCAATCTCTGACCTACTTGACAATTGCATTTCTAGCTCTGCCTTGAAGGAAGCTTTACATCTTGGACCCACGAGTTTTGCGCGCAACGAAGTTCTTAAACTTCCGTTGGCAGAACCGTATGCAGGTCCTTTCCGTTTTCTTTCACGCACGGATAAATTTTCTACTATAGACATTAATGGCAATTATGACATTATATCAGTGTATAGACTAAAAAAAGGCCTTCATGGAGAAAACTGTCCCTTTCCCACTGCAGACGGCACACACACAGTATTACAAACACGGCCCGCACACCCACTTTCACATTCTATGACTACCATTGGGATCGATCATGTACCGGACGAGGATTCTGGATTATTTTTCCGGGTCTTTTACTTAATTTTTGAGAGCGGTTGGGAGTTTATTTAAGATATTCTCATTTTAAAAATCATCTCCGTCTAATCGTTGAGAAGACGTTGGTGTTGCCTTGGCGGAGGTTTGCGCATTATTATTATTATTATTATTATTATTATTATTATTATTATTATTATTATTATTATTATCATTATTATTATTAAACAACCGTCGCGTATTTACAACCTGGTTACTCTCACTACTTTGTAATTATTTTACTACACAAACGACCTCAGATCAAATTGCTTGCCAAACTCACAAATGTCCGGTTCATTCAGGGAAAATATAATCGAAATAATTCTAACGAAACTTATTGATTACATTTTCGCTTGGTCGTTAGTATTTCTTGTACATTAAACTATTTCATTGAAGTTGTTTTGCCATATTCAAGGCTTCCTTATAGTTTCTAAATCTAATTGAAAACTGAAATACTTTGTGATATCAGTTTAGATAAATCGGAATGAAAGTATTGAAGTGAATGAGATATATCTTTATCATTTACTTTCATTTGTTTAAGTCATTAGACTGTAGCCATGCTGGGGCACCACATTGAAGGTTTAGTCGGACAAATCAACCCTAGTTCTTATCTTTATGTTTGTGCTTATTCACTTTTTGCTGAAATGTTATGTTACAGGGACGAAAACAAACCAACACCGGTTCTCAAACGTTGTGGTAAAGGAACAAACACAACCACAAGGACACCCACATGCGTACGTATATTTACGACGGGCTTATACTGTTTTTGTCTGCCAAATTCACTGATAAGGCATTGGTCGGCCCGGGGCCATAGTAGGAGAGACTTGGCACTGAACCCAAAACCAATTAGTTTCAAACCAATCTTCTTAACTACTCAGCAGTGTAGTTGACTATATCGAATACTATATTACTGGTACTAAAAAATTACTCAGAGAATAAAGGCAAAATCTGTTATCCCCGGAATTGAACATAAAATTATGATAAAGCTGCAGAAATGAAGTATTTGGTCTAACTTCGAGAATTGCCATGAAAACAACTCTTTAAAATAAGATAGGATTGAACCCAAAAGTTGCGAACCCAAAAGTTTTCGCCAACAATAAATCTATAGAGCTGTTAGATGAGTTCTACAAGTTTATCGTTTGAAATCGATAAAATAAGGACCAGTTGAGCAACGTAAGGATCATTTGAGCAATGCAAGGACCAGCTGAACAATGCAAGGACCAGCTGAACATTGCAAGGACTAGTTGAACAATGTATGGACCAGATGAGCAATGCAAAGACTAGCTGAGCAATGCAAGGACCATCTGAGCAATGCAAGGACTAGTTGAGCAATAGAAGGACCAGTTGAGTAATGTAAGGACTAGTTGAGCAATAGAAGGACTAGTTGAGCAATAGAAGGACCAGTTGAGCAATGTAAGGACCAGCTGAGCAATGCAAGGACTAGTTGAGCAATGTAAGGACCAGTTGAGCAATGCAAGGACTAGTTGAGCAATGTAAGGACCAGCTGAGCAATGCAAGGACTAGTTGAGCAATGCAAGAACTAGTTGAGCAATGTAAGGACCAGTTGAGCAATATAAGGACCAGCTGAGCAATGTAAGGAGCAGTTGAGCAGATGTAATCGACTTAAACTTCTTCTCCGAACTTGCTGGCCTTGTGCCAAAATTTGAAACCAATATTTTGTACTGGAATGACTCCTTATGTTTATAAAGGAGGTAAAAATATAAGCAGCAAAAAGACGGAAGCCGTACCATTCGTAATTTTACAGTAATGAAATAAAGAAATAAAGATGTAACCAAAACTTGTTCCAATTATATCTTAGAATTAGTTTGGTGAGAATTTCATCAATGAATTTGCCAGTAAAAAGTACTTGAAACTATATGAAGAAGCATAATAGTAATATCAAGTGGCTGACGAGTGTCGAGAAGTCTGTTAGGCTGGATGGCTGCGTCTTCTTTGCCTACTTCTATAAATACATCTGCTTTTGATCAGAGACTCACTCCCTCGACTCCTCTCAAGATATCTGCTTTCTCTCTACCACACTCCGAACGCCTCCAACTGCCAACAAATCTTCGACCATATCTCTTCCTGCTTCGAGGATGTATGTATGCATACGTGTGTGTATATGTATGTATGTATGTGTATGTATATATGTATTATGTGTGTGTGTGCGTGTGTGTGTGTGTGCGTGTGTGTGTGTGTGTGTGTGTGTGTGTGTGTGTGTATCACTTCATTCTTCTCTAAATTCATCGCCCTCGTTGACTTCAGCGCTAACAACTTTACTTGCTTTTTGCACTCATCTTTATACTGATGTCGCTAGAGCAGAAATTAAATATTTTGCAATCCTCAACTCTTTATTACAAGTACATAAATGACGGGGAAAGCTACCCAAGGATGCTTGCTGCATAAATGATAGCAGTAGAGTGGATGCTAGCATATACTGAACCAAGAAATTTTCCTTAATTAAAATTGAATATTTAATGGCAAAATATTTTCATTAATTTAAGTTTATGCGTTTTGTGTGAAAATCATTTACTAAAGGACAAAATCTGGTTAAAAAAAGAAAAGGGAGACTACCAAGAAATTTTAATTAATGAAAATTAGTTAAATATGGAATGTAGTGACGAATATGTTTGAATTTTCTAGTTTTTATCCTGTACAAGTATTACTGACATTCCAAACTCTGTTGATCACTTTCTCATCTCCTAATCCTAAATTCTACCAAACAATCTCGATGTCTTTACTTCCACTGTTCAGAAGAAATGCTTAGAGGTATTTCGTCTGACGCTATATTCTGAGTTCAAATTCCGCCGAGGTCGACTTTGCCTTTCATCCTTTCGGCGTCGATTAAATAAGTAGCAGTTACGCATTGGGATCGATGTCCCTTTGTCTGTCCTTGTTTGTCCCCTCTATGTTTAGCCCCTTGTGGGCAATAAAGAAATAATTGTGATTAAACCATCACTATAAACCCTTGCAATATGCAACATTCTCTCCCCGCAAAGTTGATTAGTCAAAACTTAGTCAATTACATGATAACTGCTTTAACGGTGCAAGGGCTTCACTCTTGGGACATCAGAGACATCTGAGAGGACTGAAATCATCCTGTTGGGTATATATTTTCAAATCCTCAACAACGGAGGATACGTAAAATCTCATTTCCATCGAATGGTTTATGCATTACAGTGGTTCAGTTAAAATCACGGCCTACAACAATTGGCAAAAAATTCACCCCCACCTTTTATTAACCGTCACAATTCCTGGAAATATATCGACCGAAACCGAAAAGATGTCTTTTTTTATGCATCGAAAAGCACATAAACTTTTCTGCCTCACAAACTGTAGCCGATTCGTTTGCTTTCTTGCAAGAGAAGGTATCAACTTTAAGGGATCTTCCATCAATCCATTTTTTTTTCGACCATGATAATTCCGTAAGAGGTAGGCCCATGGGGAAAATCTCAACATTTTCCACTCATTTTGCGCTTCTCTATACTGCATACACTAAATAAATGCCAGAAATATTCCTTTCAAATGCACCACGTTTACCATCCTGTCAAACACACAGACGCACACACAGACACACACAACACACACACACACACACACACACACACACACACACTCACCCACGCATACACACACATACATATGCACGCATAAACCATGCACACACGCACACATATAGACACTTCATCATCAAGATATTATCTCATCTGTTTATACCTGTTCAAAATTTCACCTGGAGACGGTGAACTATATGCTATGATGTAATCTATGAATACATCAATAAAATTCTATTGAAACAGCCGTAGTAAATTTTAAACTCCATCCGTGTTCTTTTTATACACACCCACACACGCACAAGCGGAAATAATGTGATATACTTACATCAGTTCCATTTATACCGGGTTTACCTCGTGGACAGACAATGTTACATTTGGGTTTTTTCTATAAAACATATCATGGTACATAATTAGTGACACAGTATAGAAAATTGTAAACTATAGTAAAATTCTACATTTAAAGATTATTGCTTTAAAAACAGTTTTATCACAAAAAAAAATCCCCAAAACGAACATAGCATTTTATGCATTGAAGAATTTCACACGAATATATTTCGTTACTGTTATAAAACATTGAAGATACTGAACAATTTTCAAATATACATTGACTTGAAACAATATTTTCCATGCATGAAATAACCAAGGAGAAACACAACATTTATATTGCAATCAAAGTTTGGTATTCCAACTCAAACTGTTTTTACATTTTAAAGAAAACAACTTTATAACAAAAAGTAATTGAAATACTCATGGTTTAAAATTACATATATTTATATACCATGTATATAAAAATTTACATACATAAAATTGCATATTACACACACACACACACACACACACACATATATATATATATATATATATATATATATATACAATAATATATGTATATATACATAAGATTATATATTATATGTACGTAGTATATAAATATATACATATACATATATACATACATATGTATATAGAAATTTTAGATCGATAAGGATATAAGGAAGCATTCAGTAAATGTGGAAATATGTAAATGATGATAGACAATAAATTTTGATTAAGTAGGGGAAAGGTGGTAAATGTTTAAAATAAACAAAAGAATATATAAAACAATTATTGCCATGGACACAATGATTAACAGGTTCAGTTTGTACTATAGTTATGATGCATTATACACACTGTTTTACACATAAGCAGCAAGGTTTAGTCAACATAAAATATATAATATTTGTTATTTCATAATGGGGGTCGAACGACAAAATTATGGAAAGGAAATAGCATCAGATGAAAATAATGTTAAAATAAATAAGGGATGATTTTCATGCACAATTGATGGCTCCTTTGTGTTTGTTATGTAAATTTCTGCTGATATCTAAGCATATAATATTTACATTTAATGTATTTATGAAGAGATTTCAGAGTAGTTCAGCAAATGTCGGATTAAGCTGAAAATATCCGGATGAGAGGAAAAATTGCTTGAGGACTGTTTATTAACAAATATAAAAACAAAAACAAAGCAATATATATATATATATATATATATATATATATTATATATATCTATATATATATATACCACCCCTATAATTGCTAATACAGAATTAAGATACCTTATGTATATTTTATTTGTTAGTGTCATAAACTTTGAAGAATGCTTTAGAAAATGGCTGCTTTTATAATGAGATAAATGGACGCCATATTGTCGGTTGATAATCTGGAGCTGGGTAATATTTCTCTGACTGAGATGTATCCTATTATCATTTGTTTTATCCATATTAAGTTCTAATTTTGCATTAATCTGATTTTTTAAATGTGTTTTATAATCTAAAAACCAATCATATTTTAACCCTAAACGAAAATGAAAACTGGTAGATGCCCAAGAAATTATTATGGGATCTCTATTATGTCTATCTCTACCTAAACAAAAATTATACTCATGAAATTTTATACAAAATTAATGCGTTGTTTTGTATTTGGTTTGCAAGATTCTTGGTGTGGATTTGTGTATTGAAATATATTTTGTTTTATCTCGGGAGGGGCATTATGTCAATAATAAACACCCACACACTGGTTCTATATCACGTCTTCATAATTCATCAATTGGTTAATTATTGAACCAATTAACTAATCGATTGCTTGATTAATCGATCGATTTACCAATCAATCAGTTATGTTTATCCTTTCGTTGCCATTTGCGACTACAAAATGTACAATATTAATACATTATCAGGAATTGAGGGCTTTTATGAATTTTTTTATTACATTATTGCTGAATTGACTTTTATTTATTTATTTATTTATTTATTTAGTTTATGTTTGCCGAGAAAATTTCTAGTATGTTATCATTCGTAAATTAAACAACTTTGGTGTTTGAAGACACACCTAAAAAAAACATCATTATAAATCCATATTATAAAACTATATAAACGGAGAAAAGCATTTCCGTGAAACTGTAAGCGATCATTTGGTTTAACTTAATCGCTTGAATATTTAAGCTAAAATCCATAATGATAAATATGATTCCATACCTTTCCCTTACATTCATTTAAAAGATATTTAAAGTTCAAAGATATATCACTCCAGAGAGATTAGCAAGTATGGAGAGAACTATTTTATTTGCTGTTAAATATTTCTAAACATTTTTCTTCTATAATTAAATTGTTAATTAAATGATAATTAAATGATAATCAGGACACGAAAGAAATTAATTACGCTATTTCGTTTTTAATGAAATGGCAATAGATAACGAAATTTCTAACAGAAAAGATACGAAATTCTATTTCTAATCATGCTTGCAGTAAACTATGAGTAGAGAATTATTATTATTATTGATAGTTACAATTCTGTTTGAAATGAAAGTCAATTCTACATCGTCATGTATAAGCGCATCTCAAATGATATCTAAATATACACAAGGGCAAAATGGTAGTATTGAAGTTCGTGCAACAGCTGTAGCAGTAGTAATTTGTTACAAATTGTAATTTAATTAGGATCAGCATCAACAGACAGAAGAGGAAAAAGAAATTAGGGAAGGGATTGACAGAGAGAAGGAATGAAATAATGATCTATAAGAATTATTTGTTCAAAAGAATGAAAGAAAAGCCGAAATCCACAAAAAAAAAGAGAAAAAAAATGACAGAAGAAAATGCGCAAGCAAGATTTGGCGCCCAAGAGTGGCATATCCTCTACCTGAGACGATGTTTTTTTCTTGTAATTATTTCCAATGGGACGCTGAAGAATAAGAGGAATATTCTGTATAGCTAATGCAACTGTAATAAACATTAATCTCCGCTATTTGGCAATAGAAAGGAGCAATTAAGTATATGATAATGTGTATTTATCTAAATATGTATGTGTGATATTGTGATATTGTCACTTATCAACAATGTTAGTAAAAACGATATCAAATTATTGCTTATGTATAACGTCCGTCAAGTGCTGGTGTTTAATAATAAAACAATTCCATCAGAAATAAACATGTTAATAAAATCACTATTAACATTAAATACAATGTGAGGAAGAAACACATTGAGTTAAAATGGATATTAACTGATCGTTAAACCAATAACGTTTGAGGATAATTAAAAAAAAGAGTTTTTAAGGAACGACCAAAGAAATATGAATATCTTTCTTGTATGAATATTTGACGTGTTAATAATATCTACTGATACATGTTCTGTAAAATAAATAAACTATTACGGCTACACCACTTTTTACATAAATTTTCAGATGTAACCACTTTTTAATTAGTTATAAACAATCTACGAGAATTCATGTTCTCTCATATAATCAGATTCCAAATCTAATAGGAGGATTCTCATCTGAAACGAAGTACAAATCGAATATTAACTGAACAAGTTGACAATATCACTCATGCAACAGAAGAATAACAATTGGTAAATCTGATGAGAAAAGGTTCGTGGTGTCGACATTTTGTTTGAATTCCTTGTTTGTTGACGATTTTCACTTCAAATTTCAAAGAGTAAATTTTATATAACCTCATATGTTTTCTGTATGGAAGTAAGGAGAACCAAATAGACAGGTCATTGTACCTTTAACAAATGTGGGGTGTAATGGTTTACATTCTGTCGTGTTTCGGGTAAAATCTTGGAAACTTGAGTTCAACAGGCTTTCAGCAATAAGTACTTCTTCATCTCGAATGTTGGTGTAGTTTTGCGTTGGTTTTGTTTTCGCAGAAACAACTGAACCTTCTCTAAGATATTCTTCTAAAGAATATATTGTACATTTGTAGGATCATGGGATCATTGGATCATTCGACGTAGAATTTGATAATATATATATTATATAATATATATATATATATATATATATATATATAATATACATACATACATACATACATATATACATATATACATGGCCACAGCTCATTAGCTGAAACTGGAAAAATCAAAATCATATATATATATATATATATATATATATATATTATATATATAATTATTATAATATATTATTATGTATATATATATACATACATACATACATATATACATATATATATATTATATATAATATATATATATATATATTATATATATATATATATATATATATTGTATTCTAGACAATTCTGCTGAGGAGCTACAGATATATTATGTGAGTAAAATTACATAATTTATTAATAGCGAAACATTGTCCAGAATTAATCATGCATTTTTTATTTTGTTATTTGCCCCCTGTTCGTTTACGCTAATAGTTTGTGCTAACTTTCATCGGAAACAATTCTTCGTGGCTGAAAACCGTAGCGGATCTATTTTTTTCGTGCTAGAGTCGACCACATGGTGGTCACTCTCTTATATTTACGTATAAACTTTATTGTATTCCTGGTTTTTATGCACTAAGCCCTTGTGTTAAATTGATGGTACTATTAAATTAGTATCCAATTTTCTCACCCTTATTAGTTGATTAAATATAATATATATAATTATATATATATTATATATATATATATTGTATGTATGTATGTGTGTGTGTGAGTGTATTTATATGTAACATATGGTATAATTATACACAGGGCAAATTTTAGCCATTTCTCTGCAAAATGGGAAATGAAACAACCAAATCGATTTCGACCTTATTGGGTTTTCGTAAGAGGTGTCCAAATCATTCTGACATTTTCCAGAGAAACAAGCAGCCAAATTGTCTATTTATATACTATATGCATACGCACATGTATATATGTACACATATATATGTGTATGTATATATATAATACATATGCATATTTATACATATATGTATGTTTATATATATATATAATTATAGATATATATATATATATATATATATATATATATATTATATATATATATATATATATTTAATAGATAGATACAAACTCTCTCACACAACACAGACACACAACACATATAATAAGGTGGTCCAAAAGTAGGTTTTTAAGTTATTCAATTATCTCTTTCACATCAATATATTAACAGTTTAGATCTTGATTATAAAAAAATATGAAACCATTATTTTATGTTAATTTAATTAATTTAGTTAATTGTAAGATAAAAATTTTAATGTAACAACATGTTTTAAAGCAAATTTAAAGTGCCTACGTGATAGCTGTAGACCTAATTTGGGGCCATCCTGTATATATATATATATATATATATATAAAACGTTGAAAGATTTAAAAGGCCAAATAATGCAAATATATTTTAAGATGAGGTAACAAACTAAAAGTAAGTTACCTGGTAATCTTTGGTCGTATATGTATCCATATTTTCGGGACATACAAGTCCCTTCTTCAGGGTTAAAAAGGATCTGTCCTTGGGAATATGTTTTTGTCGGAGATAAAATAATTCTAGATTTTAAATCATTCAACGTGATATTCCATATACAATGCTTCAAGCAAACTATGAAATCTTATTTATATATATATATAATATATATATATATCTATATATATATGTATGTGTGTGTGTGTGTGTGTGTGTATGTATTATATATATACATGTGTATATATATATGTATATGTATATGTATATATATAGTATATATATACACACACACCCACACACACACATATATATATATATATATATATATATCATACATACACATATATGTACAGGTGCTCTCGACTGAGGATGAGACAAATAGCTCGAAACTAAGTCATTCTCACCATCTTGATGCCTGCCAAAGGGTAGTAGGTGTTCGCCTCCCCTGTTAACAATATATTATACATAAAGAGTGCAGAGTCGCACCGATAAGCAGCTGGCGGAGAATGTGCCTGGGGTTAAACTAGTAGTAACATTTAACAGCCACTTTGATATGGTGACTGGTTTTATTGTTTAGTACAGTTACTACTCTGGTCTCAAGACTAAATGTAGCTGGTATAATAGACAATTTTTACTTGTCAGAAATATCAATGCTTTAATTCGCATCACCACTGTTAATGACACTTTTATTTCGGTGTTCCAATTCTCTGAATCGCTATGTAGTTTGCTTCACAGCCATATATGGTGAGTCGTCCCTTAACATTACGCTAAAAACCTTTCATCGAATTGGATAAATCAATCAGAATGTTCTCTGGTGAATATCTGAATAATAAGAATAAAATATTTTACAATGCATCACAATTTCTTGATGATGTAAGCTATGAGCAGTTGACCATCGTTTTAACATATGTAAGTCAGCACAACGAAAGTCTTACTGGTGAATCACAGAATCACGTCTTGCTAGGTTACACTAAAGAACAACCATAAAACTATTTAATAACTTTGCTTTGTAAATTCTTGAACTTCAGAGATAATTCATTACGTAGTCATCTTCAGTACGAATTGTACATGTAAATGATATGGTGGTTACTCAGAAATTGGTGTTGAACTGAAAGAAACACACAGATACATAAAGACGCCTTTTATATCGTCTTCGCCATTTTCATTAGATTTTTACTATATTCTTATAACTCTGCATTAATTTGAAGCCTTGAAACGTTCCAAGCAATTAATTTTACAATTCGCTTTCACAATACGTAGGTCACATGCCTACAACCGTTAAAGCATGGACAAATATTTTGATTTTAACGACACTTTTAGAGGATTCTCGGTTATTTAAAGAATAAGACTGCTGTGCCCCACCGCAGTTAAATAAATATTTTATTAGAGCAGTGTTGTCTAAGAAAATAATGATTTCATTTAGACGCATTGAAATCACTTGGTAAATAGGAATAGAATAATAATTATCCGATAACACGACAAAGCAAGCCTCTGAAACAACTAAAACACTTGCCAATTCCATTTATATTAGCTCTGAATGAGTTTAGAAGCTATGTCAACACTTGCAAGATATTAAAAATAACGTAGATATTTTGGAAGTAGCAAACAGATGGTGCTTTTTGATTGCTATTAAAAAAATAACATGGTTTCAATGATTGTAATAATGCACGTACATAAATATAGGGATTGTCAAAAGTACATCACATCATAGAATCTACGAGAGAGAGAGAGAGAGAGAGAGAGAGAGAGAGAGAGAGAGAGAGAGAGAGAGAGAGAGAGAGAGAGAGAGAAATAAAGACAGGGGAAACGTAGTATTAATGAAAAAGGATGTAAAGATATCGTTCACATTTCAATTTACTTTTTTGCAGTTTCAGAATATTTTCATAGGACAGTTTTTGACTATTTTATGTTATTTGTCATATGTATGTATGTATGTATGTATGTATGTATGTATGTATGTATGTATGTTGTATCTATCTATCTATCTATCTATCTATCTATCTATCTATCTATCTATCTATCTATCTATCTATCTATCTATCTGTCTGTTTCTGTGTATTTAAGTTATATCACGTGTGTCATGTAAAATTCAAGATGAATTTTAACAATATATCGTAACAGAAAAATTAGTTAATCTCAAAACTAATCTTAATTTTGAGTTCTTTTGCTCCAAACCACGAGGCATAGAAAACGGTTCATTGTTTGGTGGCAGGTTATCTGCTAGGTTTCATTGCAGTTTAAACAATATTAATTCTTTCTTTTTGAGATACCATGCATTTCAACCAGAATTCCTGAATACACACCAAATAAAGTAACCAGATATAAATTAATACACATGGGTGCTTTATATCGGGTCTATTTGTCAGCAACAATCGTAACAGCTTATGTTAAAAGTATTAAGCTTCAGCTATACAATCCACAGTCAATAACATTAACTTTACATCAACACAAAATCCATTTTATCTCGTATCTACATCTTCAGAGCATTTATCCGTTCTTTTCCAAAATTTTCTCAAATTCTATGAAGGAAGTTGTACATTACATATATCTTTCATAGACATAATAAAAACGGCCATCTTAAATTTCACAACATATACTTAAATACCTAGAACAGTAGAATGTTTAAAATACATTTTTAGCTATCATTAGCAGCAAGAAAAATACATAGAAATACGTCTGAATGCTTTTCTTTGTACCTAATTTAATATTTCGTTCCTATTCCCAATTGATTTATCGTATTACATATTTAGTGGTGAGATGTAGATGAGGTTTCTCCAATTAAAGTGAGCTCAATATCCGTTTGTAATTCCTGGTTAAAGCTATAAAATTTTCATTAACTTCATTGGTGTTTTTGGAAATACGTAAGCATCACTTTTTCTCTTCTCTGAAAGGCTTGAGCATGCAGAGTAACGGCGTACGTTTTCAGTAAGTCCGGTATACGTCGGTTACCGATATGCAAGTGTTATGTAGCATGACGTGACTGAAGAACAGTTCTGAATCAAATCGTTTCTTTTGAGCAGCAAAATCTGGATTGCAAGAAGTCTGGCGCTTGTTTTTGATTTCTGAAGCATTAAGAAGATTAGAGAGTTATCTCCGCCTGGATAGTGCACTGGTCTATCAGATATTCTTTTCGTTGCAAGGTCATGCAAAACATCATATTCTCCATTAAATTTGCTCCAGTTACGTGACCTATGTTATTTATATATTCAAATGATTAAGCACTGATGTTGTTGTAAGTTACTCATTACTACTGTTTACAGGATACGAACCAGAATACGCTCGGCTGGTTGTCTGCAACTCTATCCTCTGAGTCATTCACATTCTGTAGATATGAATAACTTGCTTGAATGCGTACATGATTATGCACAAATAATCTTCGTCATCATCATAATAATGATCATTCTCGTCATTAGCATTTATTATTGAGCTGGCAGAATCGTTAGCACGCCGGGCGGAATGCCGCTACGTTCTGAGTTCTGAGTTCAAATTCCGCCGAGGTCGACTTTGCCTTTCATCTTTTCGGGGTCGATAAATTAAGTACCAGTTACGCACTTGGGTCTATGTAACCGACTGAATCCGTTTCTGGCCGTGCCAAGGAGGCAAACCTTTTGTAACAGTTCTATTGGGTCCTCTATTCCAATTACCTTTATATTCCCCTTGATGCCTTCTGATACTGTTCCCAAGGGCCCAACAATAATTGGCACTATCTTCACCTTCTTCATTTTCCATAGCCGGGCTATTTCATATATAAGAGGGTTGTATCTATCTATATTTTCGCCTTTCTTCTTGACTATTCATGGGTCAAAGGAGTATGCAACATCAACTATATAGCATTTGTGATACCCGTTGTCCATCACCACTAAGTCCGGTCTGTTATGATCAAGCACCTGATCTGTTTGAATTCGGAAACGCCAGGGGATTTTGCTAGTCTCCAGCTCCGCCACTCTCTGCGGTTTGTACTCGTATCACGTCTTGCCTCTCTCTAGATCCCACTTTTCGCACAGTTTCCAATGTAGCACTCTCGCTACCTGGTCGTGTCACCACAACTTGTAGCGGTTTTGTGCAACTTTAGGGCATCCGTCCGTGATATGGGCAATGGGGACACTTGCTCATTCCTAAAGTTGACACTCCAATTATTATTATTATTATTATTATTATTATTATTATTATTATTATTATTATTATTATTATATTATTATTATTATTATCATTATCATTATTATTATTATTATTATTATTATTATTATCATTATCATTATTATATTGCATTTAATTTAATTAGTAGGGATATTGTCTTAAGAATTGGTGACAACGTGCCTCTTCAAATCTTAAGAATCTTTCTTGACATTCTTGCCAGACACAAGATTGCACTTTTCTGATAAGAAGACAATATGCTCAATCCCAATATCCTGCAGCTTTTAACGGTAGACACTTTGGGTGCTGTACCAACGACGACCCAATCACCACGGGAACACATGTCACCTTTGCGTTCTGTAGTCTTTTCTTCTGTCTGGCTACGTTCTGATGGTTTTCCAGTTTCCTCGGTTATTTCTAAATCATCATCATCATCATCATGAATGCAATTACATAATATTGAAGAACAAAAGCTTTTGGTGCATCTTCCAAGCTATGACATAAAAATTTTCGCTCTTGAATTATTTGTATGCAGCAGATTGTCGGCAAAATTAACAATAAACTGGAAAAATCTTTGATTTCAAGCAGCAGACAGAACATGAAGATATGATACTGATAAGATCATATTTCATTGAACTATTGAATAGTGTCCTTTAGATTTAAAATGAAACAAATTGATATCGTTTATATGATGTTCGACAGTTCGTATTTCCTAGATATGTCTAAAAGATACCTATGTATAGGGCGTTAAATAGGGACTTTGATATCCCTAATTACATATACAGGTACTGAGTGCACTGCTGCTTTGAATATTTCTGCAAGTATGAGCAAGACTATGATGGGTATCGCTCGCTGATCTTCCACGCAGCACATGAAGACAAAATCTCACGAATACTTTCACGACTAACGGGTTATACAACTTGGCAGTCACGTTAGCGCGCCGGGTGAAATGTTTAGCAGGGATTTCGTCTGTCGTTACGTTCTGAGTTCAAATTCTGCCGAGGTCGACTTTGCCTTTCATCCTTTCGGGGTCGATAAATTAAGTACCAGTTTCGCACTGGGGTCGATGTAATCGACTTAATCCCTTTGTCTGTCCTTGTTTATCCCCTCTATGTTTAGCCCCTTGTGGGCAATAAAGAAATATATATAACTTACACGCACGTAAGTCTGAGATGAGAAATATATTCTAGACGTTAAAAAACTTTGTCATTATACTAACGGCAACAAAACTATATCTATATCACAGAATGAGAGAAGCAATAATTATATTTTCTGTCGTTATGTTGGCAAAATAATCCAAGAATGAATTATGTTTAATTCAATATGTAATGTAAGAGATGAATAAGTTATACCAGGAAATTTTGTATTTCACTTATTTATACAAACCTGTTATAATACTCCCGCGTGAGTTCTGTTAAGCACATACCTACATACGTATATACGTATATATATATATATATATATATATATATATATATATACCATAAGTGCATAGAAAGTGTGCCTAAAGCTAGCTGGAGACGATGATCTCCTGTGGCTACAAGCTACAGTAACACCCACCGTTAGTGGTTAGCCATATTGAGATGACTAGTATACTTTACATTGAATATTATCATAATATAGAAATACATTATAATCCGTTTAATGTGCGTACGTACATACGTGCATATTTGCATATTTGTATATTCTATCAATATACAATATCTATAGAAATAGATATTTCTGCACATTGCGAACCATATTAATTCTCTATGTATATATTTCTCTCTATCTATCTACCCCCTCTCTCTCACTCATCTCTATATATAGTGAAGGCGCATGGCTTAGTGGTTAAGGTGTTGCACTCACGATTACAAAATCGTGGGTCCGATTCCCAGGCCGGGCGTTGCGTTGTGTTCTTGAGCAAAGCACTTCATTTCACGTTGCTCTGCGATCATTTCTTCATCCGGTGACGTATGTTGTACCTGTACAGGTAATGTAGGAGAGTCCATTATATATATATGTGTGTGTGTGTGTGTGTGTGTGTGTGTGGTGTGTGTGTGTGTGTGTATGTGTGTGTGTGTGTGTGTATAAAGGAAAGAATAAATAGAGTCAAAAGGAACAGGGACTACGATTCGACAGGTGTTTAAATATCACTACACGTGTTTCGACACAACTTAGATTCACATAAATGCTGGATTTAAATTTAAATTAAGTAACTGTTTACCTGTATAATAGGACCTAGTTATATTTCCTCAGGTGATATATAATCGCTGTCTCCGTAAATGAATTTTTGATTTCGATGCTATCACATCCAGTTGGCTCCTTTGAATCTAATAGGTTCTTAACTGAATACACCTCAACTATATATATATATATATGTGTGTGTGTGTGTATATATATACATATATACATATATATATATATATATATATATACACACACACACACACACACACATATATATATATATATATATAATGGACTCTCCTACATTACCTGTACAGGTACAACATACGTCACCGGATGAAGAAATGATCGCAGAGCAACGTGAAATGAAGTGCTTTGCTCAAGAACACAACGCAACGCCCGGCCTGGGAATCGGACCCACGATTTTGTAATCGTGAGTGCAACACCTTAACCACTAAGCCATGCGCCTTCACTATATATAGAGATGAGTGAGAGAGAGGGGGTAGATAGATAGAGAGAATATATACATAGAGAATTAATATGGTTCGCAATGTGCAGAAATATCTATTTCTATAGATATTGTATATTGATAGAATATACAAATATGCAAATATGCACGTATGTACGTACGCACATTAAACGGATTATAATGTATTTCTATATTATGATAATATTCAATGTAAAGTATACTAGTCATCTCAATATGGCTAACCACTAACGGTGGGTGTTACTGTAGCTTGTAGCCACAGGAGATCATCATCTCCAGCTGGCTTTAGGCACACTTTCTGTGCCCTTATGGTATTTGGAAAGGGAGGACATCCCTTTGTGTGCCTAAAGCCAGCTGTAGACGATGATCTCCTGGGGCTACAAGCTACAGTAACACCCACCCTTAGTGGTTAGCCATATTGAGATGGCTAGTATACTTTACATTGTCGTGCAGTTACTGTTTACATCTCGGTCAGAGATTTACTATTGATAATATTCAGATGTAGAAAAAACAACTTATTTTCCTTTTCCGACCACGTATTTCTATTTGTAATTAAAAATCCCACCCCTCCCAGATTAAAAAACATAAAAAATATCTACTAAATAATAAAAAGAATTACACTTATTTTTATCTATTAACCTAATGTTTAAAGACGAAGAATTGTTTAACATTTACATCTAGACCATATTTCGATTGCCGATCGTCATCAGGTGTCTTATTTCCTTTATATCTAAACTGAGAGTAATAATGTTCTTTTCGTTTAGTCCCCAGGAGGGCATACTTCTTATTAACAACAACTTATCTGAGATATTCAAACACTCAGCTACTTAATATTAGATATTCACACTCGAACCTACAGGAACATATTAAGAAGGAATAGATACGTTATTGATAAAGAAAAAGTTGTTTGCTTGTATTTTACATGGCAAAGAGACTCTTTATTTTGTAGACAAAAAGAAAAAAACTTTAACGTCTTAAATTGTTTCAAGTACGTTAGTTGCATAAGTGAAAAGGATCATTATCGATTGGGAATTGGTCTCGTCTTACAGAAGCTTAAATCTTCTTATGTGATATCCAACAAAATAATCATTTGCTTCTGTAAAATTCACTGTTTTCTTCCAGATAATTTGATCGATGTAAAGCTTAAATTTCTTATCTATTTTTGTGGGGAATGCAAAGACAATAATTTCAGCAAAAATTTCCGAGCAATATAAAAAGAAAATACAATGGCGGTATATTTGACATTTTACCTGTATCGATAGCAAAGAGAAACTGAAAATAAAAGAGAATAAAATTTGCTACAATGTGTCAGTGAAAGCGTGCGTGTGTTGTGCAATAATGAGAGAAAAAAATAATTGTGTTGTGAAGATAATTGTGATGAAAAATATTGTGACGTGAAAATTGTGAAATAATTGTGAAATAATTGTGTTGAAACCAGAGAAATATTATTTCTGTGAAAATATATTTGTGTCAAAAAATTGCTGTGTGAGGATAAATGTGATGAAACATAAACAGTGCCGAGTTATTTGATGCTGTGAATATATATATTATTGAAAAGCAAGTGTCTTGTATTTTGTGCAGCTGGATTCCATCTGTGAAAAGTAAGATTCTGCTGTAAAAAAAATAACAGTGCAATCATAATGCTTAGTAAGGAAATTTTCGAGTAGTGCCTTCATACCTTATCTTATTTTGATGCACACACACAAACACGCATATCTATCTATCTATCTATCTATCTATCTATCTATCTATCTATCTATCTATCTATCTATCTATCTATCTATCTATCTATCTATCTATCTATCTATCTATCTATCTTTTTACGATCCCTTTTGATCGAAACTCCCCTTCCTTTTTTTTTTTTTTTCTTAAACCTTCAAAAGAAAAGCTCTACCTTGTAATTTCTTCTATCTGTGTGCAGCCCTGTGTGGCTAATAAAGAAACATATCTATCTATCTATCTATCTATATATATAGATATATATATAATATATATATATATATATATATATATATATATATATATAATATATATATATATATATATATATATATACAGGGTATGTTAACCTCGTAAAGGGATGGTTGCATCCAAGGAAATACAATACCTACTATTGTTAACTTCTTTATCTCCATTT
>NC_043004.1:79023002-79038002 GCF_006345805.1 Octopus sinensis | reverse complement strand
TTTATTATTTATTGTTTTTTTTCTTAAATGCTATTATTGCTTAGATTAAACTCCTAATAGTCTATATTGTGTTACGTTTCCACTGCGTTTGGTATCTAGAGAATTACATTTCTTTGGAGCACATTTCAAGCTAGTTGAGTCATTTACTGACGTCGTTTATAAAATCTATTATTGTTATTACTATATAATAATAATAAATAAATAAAAAAAAAGGATGTGCAAGGTCAACCTGACCAGCATTAATAACCCACTCCAGTTATTGATCAGCTGGTATTATTCTGAGTAATATAATACGGACAAAATGAAACATCCCCACTCACCTCCTCTTTATCAGTCTCCTCCTCCTCCTCCTCCTCCTCCTCATCCTCATCCTCATCCACATCTTCTGACTGTAGACACAAATAGAGTTCAAGAAAAAATATTGCAGGAAATTATGTTTGTTACCGAAGAGTGAAGTGTTGAAAAATATCCTTTTTTGCTTGCGCGCATTGCCTTTGTAGGTGACGGTAGTAACGTTATTTAAATGGCTCTCTCCGCCATAAACATGCCACTAAAAATATTAGCTGTGCAATGTTTTTTGAAATAATATTTTTATTCCAACGTTTGTTTGATTCTGGAATAACAGAGTTAGGTGGAAATAAATAGATTTCAACTTTAAGCTGGTTAAATTCGATGGTAAGAAAAATGTGCAGGCGAAACTACGAATCTATCTACGTTCCATACAGACTAAGCGCAACTGTTTAGCCGCGAAGTGAAAGGATTTCTACGAAGTTTTCTGCAAAATGTGATTAGGGTTAAATTGGTGATGAAAAAAGAGTGATTAGTTCAGAATTGTACAGTTCGTATATTGGTTTCTAATACGAAATAACGGCCAGAAATTTATAAAGCCGAGAAGGTTGCTGAAGTTTGATAGCTCTCAAGGGTCTTCGTGACGTAGAATGCAAAATTATTTTTGCAGAGGATCATGGACTTAGTTCACCAAGAAAAATAAAAGCTTTCCTCTGAATTATTGTCTTCATCAAAGACAATGGAAATATTGGTTCCTTTTGACTAGACAGAGCAGCATTTTAATACAGGAAGAGGATTACAATGTTGAGAATTTGGCTGGCAGATTCAAAAAGGTAGCTGATATCTTTTGACGAACGCTGCCTGCGTCCGTGGTGCATATACTTCACTCTCAATTGCAGTGTCAAAATCCACCGAATTCTAAATATTTGAGATTGAATTATTATCTTGTAGGACTGATTTCAATTCTTCCAGCGATAAGAAAAAAAAGCCTAACGTTCCATCTAGAAGGACAACTGTACACCTTCCAGTTAACAGTACCAACATTAGGTATATGCATTGGTTCCTTGAAAACGAATATACGGATCCACCTTAGTCTCTTACTGGTACTTATTTTGTTGGATGCGAAGAGATTTGAGGAGAAAACCGCGAGAATCAAAACGAAGTACAATACATTTAGCTGGACGCGTCTCAGATAAGCTATATCTGGTAGATAAGCTATATCTGGTACTCATCGTGAAGTGCTGAAAGAAAAAAATAAGCCACAAACTCAAATTCAAAAACGAAAGCCTATCGTTTTTTGGTAATTCTTCAGGAACCTTTGTTTCAGTAGAGATTCATAGTTGACACACTCACTCCCTGTGAAAATTCAATTACCTCCCGTTTGAGTATATTATTAACAATTCAACTTTGGTAATTCGTCATTGCCTCCCACCATTTTAACAGATCACGGTTGACCTCACTTTAAGAAATTCACTTTAACAATTCACAGTCGCCTCCATTCCATTTCTGAACGTCATTGTCGTTACCTACTTCCCCATAAATTCCACTTCGATAACTTACCGTCTACCCTCGGGTAACTGAAATATAAATCCATGATCATGAACACAAACACTAGCACAAACATCAAAACCAGAACACTCAAAATTTACATACACAAACATGAGGCACAAGTAAGTAGCATTAGATAGCATTTCAAATTAGATAACTTAGATATGGGCACTTAAACGTATCGTTAACGATACGAACTCCGCACAATCGAGTAATATACACCAGTGAAGACAAAAATACAGCTAAACGTCGTATACGCAAACACTCACATACATATATATGAACATGTGTCTAGACACAAAGGCACTTATACGAATACGACAGAATATAAACAATTATACGTACTACAGTTTACAGACGTAACTTCATTGCTGATTGATTTTAGTAAAACTTATTTCATTTTTACAACATAGTATTCGGAATATTCAAACCTAATTAAATTTAGCATTTTATTGTCGTTGAATTTATCTTCTTCAACAGTTAGCGTACAATTGTGTGCCGTCACTTGTTTCTTCTACCACAATTTCGGTAAATATATTGAAGCTTACACCTCGCTGATGAGGTATAAAAATACTAAAACGAATCTGGAGTTGAATCCTTAAGTTGCAAAGATAATATTACAAATTAATTAACGTTTAATTTAATTATTTCTAATTAGCTTTATAGCACTCTACACACTAAATTTAACCATGTTTTTGTTCAGATAGATAAATTGATAAATATGCAATTGTGAATAGTAAATATCTGACCGACGACAAAAGGAAATCAAATATTTCGGATATTCACATATTAATGCGTTGTTTTTAAACATGTCAAATGAAAAATTAAATAATAATAATAATGTCCCCTTTTAAAGCCTAGCCAGGCTCATGGGCCCGGTCTCCCGGTTTCCATGGCGTATGTGTTCCCAAGCTGGACGGGACGCCAGTCCATCGCAGCGTTAATAATTTATGCCAGCTGAGTGGACTGGAGCAACGTGAAATGAAGTGCTTTGCTCAAGAACACAACGTGTCGCCCGGTCCAGGAATCGAAACCACAATCTTACGACCATGATGCTGACATCCTAACCACTAAGCACGCGCCTCCACAAAATGAAAAGTTAACTGAAGTAAAATTATTGCCAAATTAATTTCAATGATAAGGGATTCGTTTTCAGAAACATAATTTTGAAGATATTTCTAAATAGAATCTTCTTTGAAAATTTCTCTTGGCTCTGAACATCCTGACCCAAAGTTTTATTCTTTTAAACAGATCTTTATGATATTACATGTCGATAAAGAATCGCTTAATGCCCCCTCTCTCTTGAAATAGTAGACAAACCATATTATATTTTCTAAAATACTTAATCCCTCAACAAATAGTAATCTTCTATAAGTGAGACCCACAATGGAGACGGTGTCGCTGTTTTGCATACAGACATCATGTAGTGTATCCAGAGGAAATCCACTCGATTGACTTGCAGGAAACCTCTCGCTAACACACACTGGCACTTGGCTCACAGATATGCTCTCACCTCTCAGTGCCGTTCTACTGCAATTATAAAGGCCTCTGAATTTCGGCAATGACTGGTCTCGAGTCATCCTCCATTTAGGAACTCACAACTCATTTGTTTTTTCTCTCCATTCTCCATTAATATGCGTACTCCCCACATTCAAGCCTCACACAAACCACTACGCTCAATCCTTCCCTCTCAGAATGCCATCCCTCTGCAACTGTCTCTCCTTCCCTGTTCTTTTTCTTACAGGTATCAACTTGAAACATTACAAGAGGAATATTAATGGCATCAAGCTCTCAAGGGAACAAACCAATACCAAAATGAAGGAATAATGTGATTCTGCATACAGTGTCTGAAATCGATGAGGTGGCCACTGTCGGAACACTTTCGATTATTATAGGTCTGCTCGATCAACGTTGGTCTGGTCTATGAAACAACAACATCGGCGATTACATAAAAAGCCGGTATTTTTTCTCAGTCATTGACTCTCTCTCCACACACACACACACACACACACACACACACCACACCACACACGCACACGCACACACACACACACACACACACACGCACACACACACATACGTATCACAAATTTCTTTTTACGCTTCCATATATACACAGTGCCATATTGATGACAACATCTGTCATTCTTATTTTTTTCTCTTTTCAGAAAGCAAAGAAACGAGTGAGAGCTGGAGTTCTTGCAGGTATCATTTTTTACCAAAGTAACAAAAATAGGGCCTTTACCATCTCCGATCTCATTTACAGAGATCCCATTTACCCTTGACTTTTAAAATTGCATACAAAACGTGTTTTCCTTTTTCTCCTGTTTCAAAATATATTAGTTCCAAAATAACTAAGTAATATAAAATGAAATAAAAATATCCAATAGCCTCTCTATATATATAAACGGCAAAATATCTGTGAATGTGTGTGTGTGTGTCCTTTATACAAATCCACAATTTTTCAGCTAGAGGTCTCTCACTTTCTATGGTCATTCAAAACCGTCCAAGGGTGGTTGTGAAGATCTTTTCATTTCCCAGTTACCCCTGAAAGTCATTAAAAAAAATCGATGAACCGACCCCTTATGTTTCAGGTAACAAAAGTCTTTAATACAAGGGACGTAACTCACTTAATCCAGGAGTTTAATCTAAAGATATTAAACAATATCAAGGGAAATAACTCTGTAAAACTCTGCATTTCCCTCCCTTTGTTATGTATCACACCTCAATACTGTACCAGACCAATTTATCCAATTTAGGACCGGAACTGTCCCGAATTTCTGGATTTCCCAGAGAATTTCTAAACGTTTGCTTAAAATCTCTATATCTATAAATGGCAAAAATGTCTGTTTTTTGATTGGACGGTGATAATTTTACACCTGACAGTTGGATGCGCGTGCGCATTTGCAGACAGTCTGTATGACTGCGCACTTTTGTGTTTTGCAAAGACGCGTTATCATGTGTTTTGGCTTTCAAACCTGCACGCTTTCTTGATTTGAGAAATGCAGGGAATAATTAACGAGTTAGACCAAGTGAATGACAAGAGAGAGAGATTTTCATGAAAGACTAAATATGCTTGACTAGCACTAGACCCGACAGCGCCGGGTCATAGTGCAAGTATATAATGAAGCATCGCAGCATCTAGTCGTATTTTATTCCAGAATGGAGACAGGTTTTTGGAAGAGACTCCACGAGGTCACTCGATCTGATAGAAATAATAACCAAACATTACTGCTTTAAATTAATAGGCAACACTAGGCAATGTAAGCTTTGATATACAAAAAAGATAACCAGATGCTTACGTCCAGAATACCTTTTATTATGCAGTCAGTCAACTCAGTCATGGCCGACGTGATTTAAACAACGTAGCGGTTAAGAGAAAGAACAAGTTAGCAAACAAAACTACATACACAGCCACCGCAAGCAGCCCACCGCAAGCTTATAATTTTTTTGGACTTGGTTACTATTATATCAATAGCAACTAAGTCACAACTTAAGTTTCTGTGATAATTATATTAAAACTCATCTTATAAAGGTCAGCTTTCATATTGATTCACATCTATTGTATTTTATCCAAGCATTAGGCTGTCTTTCTTCTCAAATCTACTCATGCTTGTAGCCATGAAAAATTTCCATACTTTACGGTTTTCTAACTGCAAATTTGCAGCAATTCAAAGGATCCAGTAATTTCAAATCCTCCGTTAAGAAAAATAATATAAAAGAAAAAAAAGGAGATTTATATCATTCTACATTATCTTAATGTGGCTTGACGAATTTTGTCTTGTAATCGTCTTAAGGTATATATCTTGAGGTATATATCTTAAGGTATATATCTTGATCAAGATGTCTAAAATTATATTGAAAAATATGTCATTCAATAGAGAACAATTATATAACTTAAACAAAAATGAAAACCTTTCGAAAATTTGGTAAACCACTCCATAAAATGGCTCTCCTGTTTTGTTGAGTCGTTAAAAATCTTTAATGATAGAGATGAATTAAAATTTTAAGTAGCAAAATTAAATATTATCTTGGAAATTATGACAATGCAGCGAGAAAAATAAATATTTAGGAAGCGAGGAAATCATTTTATGAACAAAGCATTTAATTTTATTCTACAGCTGAAAGCAACTTAAAAGTTTTGCAATTTCTTTGGTCGTTACTATAACACATGACATTAAAACATAGACAATGAATATTGAAAACGATCACAAATACTAGAAATTAAATCCAAACAAAAATTAACAAACGATTTTAAACAACAAAAAACTGACAGTAAACAATAAAATGTAACGATAATGATGGCTATATTTTTACCTTTGGAATCTCACTACAGGTCTCTCTGGCAGCTTTTCGGTAATCACAGTGTAAAACCATCCATTGAAGATCAAACTAAATTAAAAGAAAGGTCACATATTTAAATATTTGATACCTGAAAAGCAAGGAGGTTTAAAATATAGAAATAGATCTAACAATATCTAAAGTGTACATTTAAGTATATAATTATAAATTGAAGAACGAATATCTGTGTGTTTGTGTGTTTGTATGGGTGTGTGTGTGTGTTGTGTGTGTGTGTGTGTGTGTGTGCGTGCGTGCGTTTGTGTATGTGTGTGTATGCGTATGCAGGTATGCACGCATGTATGCGTGTGTAGAGAGGGCGGAATGTGATTGGATGCTAACCTGAATATAAGCAAAATGAAGACCGTTTATTTATGTAAACTTACTTACAGCTAAAATGTGCAATAAAAAAGATGGCGACCTCAATTAAAAGGAAGTCCTAAATGGTTAAGACATGTGTGATGAGGCATTCACCGAATTATGTTAAAATATCCCGCATGTTACATAATATATTCAAGATTTTCCGTTCATAGGAAACAGATTCTAATATTTCTGTCTGTTTGGATATTAGACTACTTCTGGGATTTGATCACTGCTTGATAAATATGAATCATTGAGTTTAAAACTTTAATATACATAGATTAGTATGGATTAATGAGTTTAACACACACACAGACACACACATATATATGTATGTATGTATGTATGTATGTATGTATGTATGTATGTATGTATATATATGTATATGTATGTATGTATGTATGTATATGTATGTATGTATGTATGTATGTATGTATGCATGCATTCATGTATGTATGTATGTATGCATGTATGTATGCATGTATATATATATATATATATATTGTTCTGGTGTCCGCTGAATTTTCTTCTAGAGAACATTCTTTTCTTTGTAGTTTGATCGTTGATGATCTATTTGTAGCATACGGCCGACTACCTAGTGGTCTTGCCCTTTGAATACACACACACACCACACACACACACACACACACACACACACACACATATATATATATATATATATATATATAAAATCAAAATAAGCAACAAGTATATCCGAGGTAGATTAGTACAATTGTTTCATGCTACTTCATTTTATTAAAAACTGTAAGTATTACATCAGTTTTAAAATGTCGAGCACTGTAATACTTACAGTGTTTAATAAAATGAAGTAGCATGAAACAATTGTACTACTCCACCTTGGATATACTTATTGCTTATTTTGATTATAATCATCCCATTTGATTTATATGGATAATACCATACAAAATTCTGGTGCCCTAGACTTAAGTACCATATTCATCTGAATCTAAATCTTGCTGATCTTATATATATACTAGCAGTATCACCCGGTGTTGCTTGGGTTTGTTTCGACCCTTTAGAATTGGAATTTTTGAAAAGTAAAAAATTTCCATTATGCAACTTATTCTCTTCAAGTGAACATTTTTCCAGTTGAAATACACCGAAAAATGGTGACACAGCAGTCAAAAATCGTAAAAAATAGGGATTTTCATAGAAAAAAAGCACCTTTTTGATGTAAATAATTTTTGGTGTTAACATGGTCCGATTTGAATTTTATCTTCTACAGAAGGAAGAGCAAGCCTTCTTCTATCATACTCTCAATTTTGATCAACTTGCGCTGCAGCGTCTCGAAGGAGATAGTGTTAGTTTAAGGCTACCAAACCTGCCACACACAGACAACTTCAGGTTTATATATATAGATTTGCTACACACGACTTTCCATCCTTAATAATGAAACTTGGTAGATCCAAAAGTTAAACACATACACAGATACACACACACACACACACACACACACACACACACCACACACACACACACACACACACACACACACATATACACAAGTTGAGTTTTATATATATAGATTTCTCAACGGGGATTTCAGGGGAAAGTTTCAGGGAGTCGCTGGCGATGTATCGTGATGATCAAAAATCCGGCCTGCTAAAATTTGGTTAAAGTGATTCAAACTGCAGACTCAACGGAAAATGGTCACACTTAATTCAAAGGGTTAAAAATGTTATGAAAACAATTGGTATGTGTTCACAAAGTCCAAACGATTAATACGAAAAAACCCTCCAGGCTACATCCCGAAAATTCATTTCTTTGCCGAATTTCTACAATGTTTACGGCGATTCGTTTTTATATCTTGATTTTTTATTTTTCAGGCAATTTACGCATGCTTGCACGCGTGGTGAACACAGTTCACGCCAAACAGCTGACTGAGTAAAGTTCACTATTCAATGCACGGGATAAGGCCTAAACAAACACATTATCGATTTTTGCACTTGCGAGATGAATTTCGGAACAGAAATAGCACAGTTCAATTTTCATTCGCCTAAACTTTAAGTGACCCATTTTTGGTGGTTCTACGATTTGCTGGCTAGGAGGAGATGTGCCGGGGAGTTAAACACACAGACGCACAAGTTGAGTTTTATATATATATATATCGTTTTTATATTCGGTTTGCAAGTTTCTTTATGCGTGAAAATTCGTGTAGTGTAGCACATTTTGTCGTGTCTGGGTGAGGGGAGTCACTCTGTTTAAATGCCTTATTAATTAACACACTCACCGGTTCAATTTCCATTCATTTACTTATTTATTTATTTATTTTCTTCTAAAATTTTCGTTGCTTCTTGCAACATCTTCAAAGGTTGTTAACTCTGTCCGTTATCGGAGCTGCATTCTTTTTGTTTATTTGTGCGTGTGTTGTGTGTGTGTGTGTGTCGGTGTGCATGTGTGTGCATATGTATACACATATGTATGTATGTATGTATGTATGTATGTATGTATGTATGTATGTATGTATGTATGTATGTATGTATGTGTATGTATATGTATGTGTATATATATATATATATATACATAGAGAGAGAGAGATAGATAGATAGATAGATAGATAGATAGATAGATAGATAGATAAATAGATAGATAGATATGTTTCTTTATTAGCCACACAGGGCTGCACACAGACGGGACAAATTACAAAGTAGAGCATTTCTTTTTGGAGAGAAAAAAAAGTGGGGTAGGTTTTCGATCAAAAGGGATCGTAAAAGGGAAAGAAAAAAAGGAAAAGGAAAAAAGAAAAAGAAAAAAACAATCAATATGGATCGTGTATCACAGAAATGTCATGATGTAAAGTGTAAAGGGGGAAGCAGATAGGGTTTATCCGTGGAAAGAAAAGCCTACGGAAAAGACCACGGTAACCTCGGTCAATAATGTTACATGTTACCACATTTGTTTGCAAGTAGGTAACCCTCTATTTTAATTTTTTCCGGGTTCGTAGGATTATGCTCAAAGTGGATTCCTCATTCATCCTTGCTACATTCACCCATCTTTTTATGAAACATTCGCTAGACAAAACTTGTCTCTCTACTCTCACTTTCCTTTTCAAGTGATACTTGAAGAAGTTGATGAGAGATTGACCAGAGAGGAAAGTGTTTGTCTCCAATCCTTTCAGACGCGTTCACCAGATACATTCTTTCGCCATAGCCACAAGAATGATGAAAATAGCTCTTCCTTCCCATTTGAAGGAAGGAGGCGTGAAAATATTGACGACAGACTCGGCTGATAAACCGACTCGTCCCACAAGTGACAGCAGTCTTTCGACATAAGCCCACAGGTCGGAAATTGTTGGACACTGCACGAGTGCGTGCAGAACGATTTCTTCGCTCTGACCGCATCTCGAGCAGGTCGGCCTCGTGTTTCTCGAGTCGTGCATGTAGAGCTTAGATAGATAGATAGATAGATAGATATATTTCTTTATTAGCCACACAGGGCTGCACACAGATAGAACAAATTACAAGGTAGAGCTTTTCTTTTGAAGGTATTAAAAAAAAAAAAAAAAAGGGAAGGGGAAGGTTCGATCAAAAGGGATCGTAAAGGAGAGAAAGAGGACAAAATAAGGGGGGTTAAAAAAAAAAAAAAAAAAAAAAAGTCGGGGGGGAGAGAAAAAAATGATCAATAGGGATCGTTATCACAGAAATTCAATATGAAGTGTAAAGGGGAGGACAGGTGAGGTTTACCCGTGGAAAGAAAAAGCCTGCGGAAAAACCACGGTAACTCGGTCATGAGTCACATTTTATATTCTTTTTTTTTTTTTTTTTTTTTTTTGCAAATAAGCAACCTCTGTTTTCGATTTCTGGGTTCATAGGACTATCTCAAGTGGCTTCGTCATTCATACGTGCCATTCTTGCTACATTCACCCATCTTTTTTAAAACATCGCTAGACAAAACTTCCTCTCTACTCGTCACTTTCCTTTTCAAGTGGTACTTGAAGAAGTTGATGAGAGATTGACCAGAGAGGAAAGTGTTTGTCTCCAATCCTTCAGACGCGTCCCACCAGATACATTCTTTCGCCATAGCCACAAGGATGATGAAAATAGCTCTTCCTTCCGTGTTTGAAGGAAGGAGGCGTGACAATATGACGATAGACTCAGCTGATAAACCGACTCGTCCCACACGTGACAGCAGTTTGTTCGACATAAGCCCACAGGTCGGAATTGTTGGACACTGAACGAGTGCGTGCAGAACGGTTTCGTCGCTCTGACCGCATCTCGGGCAGGTCGGCCCCGTGTTTCTCGAGCCGTGTCTGTAGAGCTTTACCCGAACGGGTAGCGCTTCTCGTAGCACTGCCAGGCCAGGGATCTCTGGAAGTTGTCCATGGGCCCTGGCCCGAAAGTCGTCCCGAACAGGCGGGTCAGGTACTCCTCGTCGACAGATAGATAGATAGATAGATGGGTTGTTAGATAGATTAATGAGTTTAATAACTATAAATCAATACGGATTTCTGAGTTTAAGATATTAATACGCATTAATGTAAATAATGAATTCAATACATTAATACAGATTAGCATAGAGTAATGAATTTAGTATATTAATGTCTACAATATATTAGTATAGATTAATATACACTTATGAGTTCAATGTGTTAATGAATTTTGTATAGATTATTGATTTAATTATCCTGGATGTATGAGGTAATAATTCACTGAAATCGATTTATCGTATTTGTTGAATTAGAGATTTCTTCTAAAGGACTTTGATGCAGACGAAATTGAGAGGCGGGTTTCAGTCAGTGTAGAAATTTGAGAAACAGAGAGAGAGAGAGAGAGAGAGAGAGAGAGAAAGAGAGAAGGATGTGGAGAATTAGAGAGGGAGAGAGAAGTAGGGAGGGTGGTAAAGGGAGAAAAAGAGAGGAAGCAAAATTAAGTGAAAATGAATATAAAACTCTCAAGGGTTTTTCCATGAGAATGTGAAAGAGTCGTCCCAATACACACATTTATGTCTTAATTTGGCGACCAATTAACAACAGTTTTAATTATTTAAATGGACTTACCGCAACAGTTCTGTCTCCTGGTTCTTGGGTCCCTAGAACAATTTCACCCGTCGAATCTATTTTACCACGCTGGTCTCCAACCGTTAATGATTCCACAAGTTTGCAATCTATATACATTTCCACGTTTTCTGTCCCGACAGAAAAGTGAAGTTTATGCCATGACTTCGTGAAAAGCTGCAAAAGAAGAGCAAACAAACTGTTCAATTCTCTGGTATCAAAATTAATTCAAAGAACAAGTCGAAATTTTACACCGTTTGAAGATATCTCTACCACCATAAACACGAAAATATTCTTATTTGAAATATTTCGTGATACAGTATAACACCCAACTAACCAAAATAGAATAATGGACTCTTCAGTCCTAAAAGTTAGTTGAGGGTTCTGCAAATTATTCTTAAAAAGCCTGCACAGATGATTTGTTTAACCTGATCAAATGTTTGCGCTGCACATCAGCTCGTTCCCTCAGTCGAAACGACAATGCAGGTGCTCAATGTGCCGCACGTCAGGTGTCGAAGTGATCGCGGAGTGACGTGAAAACTGAAGTGGTTTCGCCAAGAACACAACGCAACATCAAAAACACGATCCGGGCCTCAAAATAAGGATTTTGCAAGCGTGAACGCAACATCCAAACTGCTAGGCCAGAAGTCGAGTAAATATGTGCGAAAACATAATTTATTAAAATATCTAAAATGTATGTCACCAATATTCTCAAGATATTTTCGAAAACAAAAAAAAAACAAACAAACAAATTTCGAAACTTCTTAATAACTCAATTACCGTCCTAAATCTACGTTGCTTTTCCTTAACACATACGGAATGTAGAGCTATGAATCCGATATGAATGAAAAAGAAAACAACAACATCAACAACAACAACAACAACAACAAGAACAACAACATGCAAGTACCCTTAACAGCTTTATTCTGGTATATCCTCAGATTTATTTAGCAGTGATAAAATCATTTCCTGTTATCTACATATTTGCTGAGTTTGAAAAAAAATTGAGTCAGAGCGGCATTTCTAAATGTCAAGGTTATGCACTTCATTCTCGTTGGTTATCTTCATTACCATCCAATTCTGCATCAGCAAACAACGTTTACATTGGCTTGTATGCATTATGTCTCGTTTTTCCTTCAGTATAAGTAAACCGTTTAATGTAAATGGGGTTTATTACGGCTGTGAGAAACCAGGAATAGATAAAGGATAATCACAACAGCGGAGAAAAAAATGGCTTATACGTGTACGAATATTTGCGGAGGATACACTGAATAAGTTAGCTGAAATGACTGTGACAAATAAAATTGTATTTAATAGCTTTGCAATCTGCGTTACTTAGCAGCTATAACACTGAGAGCGGGAACATATATTAAAGGATACAAACTATACAGCCATTACACACACACACACACACACACACACACCCACACATATATATATATATATATATATATATAATAATATTACATAATTCATACTAGCATACGTATATTACACACAAGGAGAACTCACACAATACATAATACGCATACATGTACGCTTGTATTATGCATGCATGTGTATACGTAAGTATACATACAGAAATAATCCTACTGAGATAGTGTAGCCAATACAGATACCAAGATAAACTCATGGTTTATAAAATACGTAAATATTTTATATATATAATATATATATATATATATATATACATATTCATACTAGCATACGTATATACACAAAAGAGAACTCACACATATACATAATACGCATACATGTACGCTTGTATCTATGCATGCATGTGTATACGTAAGTATACATACAGAAATAAATCCTACTGAGATAGTGTAGCCAATACAGATACCATAGATAAACTCATGGTTTATA
Source organism: Octopus sinensis (assembly GCF_006345805.1). Lineage (NCBI taxonomy): Eukaryota > Metazoa > Mollusca > Cephalopoda > Octopoda > Octopodidae > Octopus > Octopus sinensis. Next base: position 79,024,588 of record NC_043004.1, on the reverse strand, counting down.
AAATACGTAAATATATTTATATATATATATATATATATATATATTATATATATATATATATACACACCAAGAAATATACCAACACGCACATATCTATCAGTAGCGAAGGGGTGATTCATAAACAACATTCAGCGAAGTCGCCACAATCACTCACTTTCTGAAATGAATGTTTCTGTGAGGTTGATAGCTTCCATATTGTAAAACCAGCTGCGGTTACCGTGGTAACGTTTTATATTCCAGAGAATCCCCAAACACTAAGTTGGTTTCGTTTTTTAGTGTAAGTAAGCCTTTCGGTTCGTTTATGAAGAAAAGGCATAGACGTGATACATTTCTTTAATAAAACAAAGGTATTTTTAAATGTTATTTCTTTTTAGAAACACTTATTCACAAACTAACACTAAATACGAACCAATGAGGGGGTTGTTTAAGTTGCTAGAACTAGGAGTCAAAACTCCTCCATTTCACTCCCTGCAATCTTTGAAAAGAAAGAGTTTATTGGATAGTGTAATTGTGAATATAGAAAAGAAAAAAAGACGGGTCACAGTGGAAAGCCTACTAGCATAAGTTTGATCGATTAGGGTTGAGCTACAGCTAAACTTCGTCATCATCATCATCATCATCATCATCATCATTATTATCATCATCACCATCATCATCATCATCATCATTGTTGTCGTTCTCGTAGTCGTTTTCATTATTACTGTCGTCGTCATTATTATCATCACCGTCGGCGTCGCCGTCAGCGTCAGCGTCCTCATCCTTTTTTGTCGTCGTCGTCTTCGTCATCATCATTATGATCATGATCATGATCACCATCCTCATCATCATCATCATCTCGTCGTCAACAACAACAACACTTCTCTAATACATAAACTTATAATCGGTTAAATAAAACCATCTTAATGACGCCGATGTCTCTTACTACTTCCCCTCTTCTGATCTAGGAGTCTTCCCGAGATTTTCACGATCACCTTCTAAAATCCACAACGGTAAAATTCATCCCTTTCACCAACGTTTCATCGGAAGGAAGTTAATAATACACTGGAGAAGAATAAGCTAACATTTATACAACACCAGCATACATACATTCATAGTAATTTCCCTTTGTTTAACGGTCATTTTCATGGCATTTTTGTTTGTCTTAATAACTGACGAAATGCCGGAGCAGATTTCCGCCCCGAATCCAAAACTCGGAGTTTTATTTTGGCAACCGAATAATTGTCACATATTATTTTACTGATAAATTCCTCTATTTACATAATATCGAGGTCTCATTCATTCTTTGTTGTCTTCCCATTTCTATATATTATATATATATATATATATTATAATATATATATATATATATATATATCTACATATATATATATATATATCTACTAATCAATTAATCATTCTATTTATCACTCTATACATACATATATACATACATGCATACATACATAATACATATATATATATATATATATATAAGAGAGAGAGAGAGAGAGAGAGAGAGAGAGAAAGAGAGAAAGAGAGGAAAGATAGATTATGATTTCGCTCAGGCATAGTGTAATAATTACACACACACAACCACACGACACACA
>NC_043004.1:78998002-79018002 GCF_006345805.1 Octopus sinensis | reverse complement strand
AGCACCACCTGGTGAATATATATATAGTGGTGCTATTTACCAGGTGGTGCTATTAAGTATGGGCCAATAATGGCCGAAACCTATCAAAGTATCAAAGTATCAAAGTAGTAGATTATATATATATATACATACATATAATATATCATACATATATATATATATATATAATATATAACATAGATACATACATACATATATACATACATGTATATATATATATATATATATATATAATATATATTCATATAATATATATATATATATATTACATATATACATACATACATATTACATACATGTATGTATATATATATATATATATCTATATATATATATAGATAGAGATAGATAGATAGATAGATAGATAGATAGATAGATAGATAGATAGATAGATATAGATATATAGATAGATATATACGACGGGGTTCTTTCAGTTTCCGTCTACCAAATCCACTCACAAGATTTTGGTCGGCCCGAGGCTATAGTAGACTGAACCCGGAACTATTTGGCTGGTAAGCAGTGTATATATATATATAAATATATATATAGAGAGAGAGAGGGAGAGTTCACGAAAAAAAAACGCAAAAGACGAAGACAGGTGGTGTACAAAACAAATAGATGGATTAGTATAACGCTCAGGAATTGAAAAAGTCTTGTACGCTTCGAGCCTACGCCCTTCTACAGAAAGGGAGACAGAAAAAAACAAGGAGAGAAACAAAGAGAGAAAATAAATGTGTGTAGTGGCTACCGATCTATCATGGCGACATTATATATATATATATATATATATATAACACACATATAGACGCATATATAATATATATATATATATATTATATATTATATATCTATATATATGTGTGTGTGTGTGGGTGTGTGTGTGTGTGTATGTGTGTGCGTGTATATGTGTGTGTGTTTGTGTTCTATGTATCTATTAAAAAAAATTAATTATTTCATATGATGCCTTTTATTTTTATTTACATTATTTGCAATGGACGGATATTTGCCCTCATCTTGTTTGTTGTTAACACAACGTTTCAGCTGATATACCCTCCAGCCTTCATCAGGTGTTTTTTGGGGGAAATTTCAAGCCTATGGTATTATTATTATTAATATCATTCAGGTCACTGCCTGGAATCGAACTCGAAATCTTTGGGTTAGTAGGTCGCACTCTTAACCACTATACTCTATGCTCTTGGGCCAATTTGGAGTGAATTTTAGGGCTTATAAATCCAATATCCTCCTATCCTTCCTTAATACCGGTTCCCATATGCTGTTCATATCTGCTCCCGGTCTGCTTAGGAGGTTGTTGTGTCCTAGCGTATGTGCTGCTTCTTTTAGTTTTCGTATTTTCCAGTGGTGTTCTCTGTCTATTATTTTAACTTCACCCCACAGGCGATGGTGGTTTCCATTTTTCCATACAGGATCAGCTATACCCGATTTATCAATATCTCTTCGTGTCACAGCTTTGCGATATTCTTCTACCCTTATTTTAAGGGGACGGCATGTTTCACATTTGTATAACCTACCACAACTGCATGGGATGGAGTACACGCAGTCTTTGGTCATATTCTCTTCTATTGGTGGTTTTACTCGAAGGAGATATTTGCGAAGTGTTGTATTACTCTTGAATAGTGTCCTGATGTCATATGGGCTGCATAATTTTTGTATCTTTTCAAAGAGGCCTTTCACATAGGGTAGACAGACTGTGGACAGTTTATCGGTTTCATCTTCTCTTCTCTCCCTAATTGGATGGAGAGTATGCTTTTGAGGTAGTTGTTGCTTAATAGATTGTTACTGAGCTTGATCATTTCTTCGTGGTGGGTATCACGATCGCTACTTATATTCATTGCTCGATGTTTTAGGCAATGAGCAATCCCTCTCTTTACACTGTATGGATGGCGGGAGTTGAAGTTGAGGTATCGTCCAGTTAAGGTCGGCTTGCGATATAAGGATGTCCTGAATCCATACTTGGTACGCATTATTAATACGTCTAGGAATGCTGCTGATTGTCTTTTTCTTTTTCCAAGGTGAACTGTATGGATGGCGTTATTAAGTTCACATGATCTAACAGCACTTGAACATCTTCCTTGTAGGGCCAGAGTATGAAGGTGTTATCAACATATCGCAGACATAGGGTTGGTTCTAGTGATGCTGATCCTAAAGCCAAATTCTCAAAGTATTCTATATATATTGGCTCTTATCGGTGATAATGGCGAACTCATAGCTAATCCCTCTTGTCGATATATATCAGTGTCCATACTGAAGTTGGTAGTTTCTACACAGGTCAAAATTTCCACCAAGTTTCTTATTGGTATACTAGTGCTACTTTTAGATGGGTGTCTGTCACTAGTTTTTCTTGAATCACCGATAGTGCTTCACCAGTTGGGACTTTGGTGAACAGACTTATCACATCTAGACTCACCATCTGGTTGGATTCAATGGGAGAATCCTTGATCAATTCTGTGAAGTGGGTGGAATTCTTCACATACAATGTTGACTTTCCTGCTAATGGACTGATTATATCCACAAGGAATCGGCTCAGTGGGTGACATGCTGAATCTCTACAGCTCACTATAGGTCTTAATAGAATACCAACCTTGTGAATCTTAGGAAGACTGTATATGTGTGGTAGTTTACGGTAGTGTTGAGTCAGTTGTCTGTACTTCATTGGTGTAAAGTGATCCTTCTTCTTGATCAAGCTTTGTGACAACGCCCTCTCTGTTTTCGAAGTAGGGTCTTTCTTTACTTTGCTGTAGCTACCATCACTTATAAGACTTGCCAGTTTTTCCGAATCACCACTGTAGCATTTCCCTTGTCTGCTGGAAGTATTATGATGTAATTATCACTCTGTAGTCTTTTGCTAGCGAACGTTTCATCGTTAGTGATGTTTGGTGAACCGGTATTAAGGAAGGATAGGAGAATATTAGATTTATAAGCCCTAAAATCCACTCCATAATTGCCCACGGGCATATGGCGTAGTGGTTAAGAGCGTGGGCTAGTAACCCCAAGATTCCGAGTTCGCTTCCAGGCAGTGACCTGAATAATAATAATAATAACAACAACATCGAAAAATACCTTAGGAAATTTCCCTCCAAAAACACCCGAAGAAGGCTGGAGGGTATATTAATCGAAACGTTGTGCTACATAATTCCTCGTTTCTTAAATATAGAACCTTTTATTTTTACTTTTAAATGCTTATTGGTAACACTGTAGATTTGGTATTTTATTATCTGCCTTAGCCAGTAAAGAATTTAAATGTTTTCTTTAGAGCAGTGATAGCAAATCTATGGTATACATGTCAACAGTGAAACGCTACGGGAGTTTCGGTAACATGCAATAGAAAAAGAAATCTCCCTGCGATAGCATACTGATAAAATCGTGTCTATAGCAGTTACCCAAAACTAATAGACTTGTATACATGTGATTTTTAATAGGCTTTTCTTGTCAGAGACCCCGCTGCACAGGAAGGAGCAACGTGAGATCATTTGTCTACATTGTTACTCAACTAATAATTAATAGCAACCAAATCTCTTTCAGCTTCAAGACTCAGCATTAGAAATGGAATGAAACAATGGGCAGTGTAATAATAAATACGCATAAGGGGTGACGCAATGGCCCAGTGGTTAGGGCAGTGGGCTCGCGCTCATAGGATCACGGTTTCGATTCCGAGACCGGGCGTTGTGAGTGTTTATTGAGCGAAAACACCTAAATCCCCACGAGGCTCCGGCAGGGGCTGCTGGTGAACTTTGCTGTATTTTTTCACCACAAATTTCTCTCACTCTTTCTTTTTGTTTCTGTTGTACCTGTATTTCAAAGGGTCAGCCTTGTCATACTCTGCGTCACGCTGAATCTCCGCGAGAATAACGTTAAGGGTACACATGTCTGTGGGGTGCTCAGCCACTTGCATGTTAATTTCAAGAGCTGGCTGTTCGGTTGATCGGATTGACTGTAACCCTCGTGCCACAAAATACGCATACATAATACATACATACATATACATTCCAAAGATGGAGCCGTGTATCTCTGTTGGAAACCGGCTCCCTCCTCAGTGGAAGATTTATAATAATTAAAAAATAGAAGAGACACATACATACATTTCATGGAAAAATGCGAGCGAGAGAAATAATATCCTTAAGATTATAAACCTGGAAAATTACACGTGGAAAAGTTCAGGACATCTTATTACATCTGGTAAAGTACAGAACAATAAAAATTTTATTTAAAATATTTCAGCTAAGGATAAAATTTCAAATAAAATTAGCTTTCATTAAAACTAATTTGCGACAAAGCTATAAAATGATACAGGAGCACTTGACTCTAATTGCATTGCATCCTATAGCAGAAATAGTGAAACCCAATGAGGTTCATGACACAATCATCCACTCACTTGTCCTTTTAATTTCTTATTAGTGCTCTGTACTTCATCTACGCCTTTCTGCTGGTGCTTATGTATAATGTGTTCTAACACCGGGTTGTTAGTATCGCTACGTCTAATCGAAATAATAATAATAATACTTTCTACTATAGGCACAGGGCCTGAAATTTGGGGGGAGGGAACTAGTCGATTACATCGACCCCAGTGTTTCACTGGCACTTAATTTATCAACCCCGAAAGGATGAAAGGCAAAGTTGACCTAGGCGGAATTTGAGCTCAGAACATGCAGACAGGCGAAGTGTCTGAAAGCATTTTGCTCGGTGTGCTAACGGTTCTGCCAACCCGTCGCCTTAATGATAATAATAATAATAAAGATAATAATGATAATAATAATAATGATAATAATAATAATAATAATAATTTTACCACAAGGACAACTTGGGGGGGGGAGGTATTAAGTCGATTACATCGACTCTAGTATTAATAATAATATACAATATATATATATATATATATATATCCGCCTTAAATGGTATTATACAAAAACGATTGGATAATTACGGCAGAAAAATTGTCAGAACTGGCAAAATCGTTAGCATGCTGAACGAAATACTTAGCAGTATATCGACCGTTCGCTACTTTCTGAGTTCAAATTCTTCCGAGGTCGACTTTGCCTTTTATCCTTTCGGTGACGATTAAATTAAGTGCCAGTTTGTACGGGGGTCGATATAAGAACTTATTCTCTCCCGCTAATTTTCAGGCTTGCGCCTATAGTAGAAAGGATCATTAAAGGAACTGAAATTTCGAACGTGTGTGTGTAGTGTGTGCATTAGTGTAAATACATGCACAACACACGTGCAGATATATTGAGAGAGATAGATACAAATATATATATATATATATATATATATATATATATATATATATATTATATATATATATATATCCGCCTTAAATGGTATATACCAAAACGATTGGATAATTACGGCAGAAAAATTGTCAGAACTGGCAAAATCGTTAGCATGCTGAACGAAATACTTAGCAGTATATCGACCGTCGCTACGTTCTGAGTTCAAATTCTTCCGAGGTCGACTTTGCCTTTTATCCTTTCGGTGACGATAAATTAAGTGCCAGTTTCGTACTGGGGTCGATATAATGAACTTATTCTCTCCCGCTAATTTTCAGGCCTTGCGCCTATAGTAGAAAGGATCATTAAAGGAACTGAAATTTCGATACGTGTGTGTGTAGGTGTGCATTAGTGTAAATACATGCACACACACAGTGCAGATATATTGAGAGAGATAGATACAAATATATATATATATATATATATATATATATATATATATATATATTATATATATATATATATCCGCCTTAAATGGTATATACCAAAACGATTGGATAATTACGGCAGAAAAATTGTCAGAACTGGCAAAATCGTTAGCATGCTGAACGAAATACTTAGCAGTATATCGACCGTCGCTACGTTCTGAGTTCAAATTCTTCCGAGGTCGACTTTGCCTTTTATCATTTCGGTGACGATAAATTAAGTGCCAGTTTCGTACTGGGGTCGATATAATGAACTTATTCTCTCCCGCTAATTTTCAGGCCTTGCGCCTATAGTAGAAAGGATCATTAAAGGAACTGAAATTTCGATACGTGTGTGTGTAGGTGTGCATTAGTGTAAATACATGCACACACACAGTGCAGATATATTGAGAGAGATAGATACAAATATATATATATATATATATATATATATATATATATATATATATATATATATATTATATATATATATATATATATATATATATATATATATAGATAGATAGATAGATAGATAGATAGATAGATAGATAGATATAGACAAGTAGACAGACAGATAGATACATTAGTTAAGATTCTTTACAGTGAGAATGGATTTAGAAACTCTAAAAGAATGCACGCAGCTGTTGAAAGATCAATTTTTGATAGAAAGAACTTTTCCAGCTGCAAAATCTTTCACAATTGCTCACTCCATTTGGACGAACATGCAAATTAAAAAGAAACAAACTCTCTTTGATCGGGCTGAATAGATAAAGTGAAGGTGAAATAGGTCACATTTTTTAATATATGGATTTATAAGTTTCCGTTTCATTGATTGAAATAACAAAGGAATTATCCAGGTACAATATGTTAACAAATCAGAATCAGCGTCAATCATTACTCTCGTCTGGCTCAGACACTGAAAAGATGCGAACGATATGTATATTTGCAGCATATTTCAAAACTGAAAACAAGATTTTTAAAGATATAACTGAGCTATGGATCAGACTCAGCATAGCTATGGGTCGAATGTTTAGCACCCCTACTCAATAGCAAGCACACACTCCGACGGAATTATTTGTAAGGTTATTTAAGGTCATCGAGTCTTGTGACTCATATGGCTGATTACCCAGTTTTCATGGCACGTAAGTGATAAATACGACAGTATCCATCTCGAATGGGACGTCCGTCTGTTGCTAGGTTACTCCTTTGCTGCCGGGTGAATTGAAGCAAAGCAAAATGAAATTTTTGCTTAAGGACACAACGCCCAGTCTAAGCATTGAAATCACGCTCTTGCGATCGTGAGTGCCACGCCCTCACCGCTTGGCTGTGCACCTTCAAGGAAACCACTGTAAAATGCCGTTAACTATTGCGAATCACTCTTTTTTATTTGACAAACTGGTAAATTTATTTATTGAGTGGGAGAGAAAAGAACACTTTATGTTGCAAGTGCAATAGTTTTTGACCTTCTTTGTTGTTTGGTCGTGACTAGCAAGTTAATAACTTTTTTCTTTTACACCACTGAAATCTAAAGTAAATAAAGATTCTTTTAGTATGACTAACCGATAAAGGCCTCCTACTCACCATTAACAAAAGTCAACTCATAGATACTATAGGAAAACCACTCACACTATAAAAAAAGAGGCTCCTGTGTAACGTTGCTTATATCTACGTAACCACATAGACATTACAAGATAATTTTTAAATAACAAAACCCTGTATTATAAAACAGTAGTTGTGTCCCTCCTTGGGTAAATATAAATGTGTTCTTTCTCTCACAAAGACAATTGGTAAATTATAACAGAATCTAACTTAGCGTAAAGTTGACCAACGTGTTTATGGGAATTTTGAAAGTTACAAAGTGCTTTACAGCATTGTGGGATGTGGTTAAGCTGCTTGAATTTGCGTATGTTAAAAAGATTCGTTTCGCCACCATGTGGTTTCAGTTTCAATTCCGAAAGTTTTTACTCATAAACTGCGCAGAAGCTCATTGTATATGCATGTCCTCGTCCACCACCACTCTCATACACGCATATATATTATTATTATTATTAAGAAAAGGGCGACAGTTTTAACTTAGTAATCATCTGTCTGATGAAAACTAGTAAACCAACACTTCGGAGTCACTGTCAAACTTTTCCTTGTATTAGTTTATAAATATGGTCCTTGTCTAAAAAGAACTGAGTGATCCTTCAGCTTAATGTTCACCTATTTTTAAATATAGCTTTACGTAAAACAAGTATTAATATATACACACACGCGCACACTCATACATATAACACACACATACACGCACACACACATATGTATATATATCATTTTTATTTATTGATACTTTCCTCGAGATAAAGTGAGAAAATATAAAGTTATTGAAAATAGTTTTCACATCCAAATAAGGAAAACTAATTTCAAGTAATTAATTGCTAAATTTATTAAACATGCTTAGAGAAAGAGTCAGGTGATCTTTGTTTGCCAGCAAGGGACGGCTAAGGACATGTTTCAGTACTTTTGAACTCATCAGCATAATATATTGTGCTCAGGCATGCATTTCAGTTGATAATTTTCTACGTTTAGGAGTAAGAGTCGCTTATATTTTTAATTCTGGTTAATTTGCATAATTAAACATAATATAGCAAAGGGAAAGAACTCAGAGAGGGCAACGACATGAATCTGGATGATTAAGTTAAAGTGAGATGTGACGAATGAATGCCATGCGTAATAAATTTTTAAGTTGTAGAAATTTAACTCAAAGCCGGAGAGAAAAAATGATCTCATAAAATCAACAATTAATCTTTGAAGTTAATTTACATCATTGATTGTAATTTCAATAAATTCAGAATTAACTACATATAGCATTCCACACATCACTCTTTAAATAATTATCCAAATTCATTTCATTAACCTTGATTTATTTTTCATCAGCTCATTTTATTCTTATTTATGCAAATTACTGTGCGACAAAACATACGCATATCTCTTTTTCTGCATTTAAAAACTAATCCACTGATTTGAAAATTTCAGGAGATTGTACTACACTGACGAGGTAAGTTACAACGAAACGTTTGACTGGAAAGGAAGCTGAGGCTGTTCTTTTCTTAAATGGGTAGATTGGCTTCAAATTTTGGTACATGGCCAGCAATTTTGGGGGAGTGAATAAGTCAAATACATGGACTAAGTGTTTAACTAGTACTTAGTTTATGGACTCCGAAAGGATGAAAGGTGAAGTCGACCTCGGTGGAATTTGATCTTAGAATGTAAAGGCGGACGAAAGGCAGCTAAGTCCAACTTACCTCAACTATTAAATGTCTTTGCGTTTTGGGAATGTAAGCAAGAAATGACAACGACCAGGATGAGTGAATTCTTTCGAAAAAATCAGGCGCTGAGATTAAAAGTGAACCGTTTTCAGTTCTGTTGAGATCGAATGTTGGCCACAAAACCAATTCGGTTCTCTTCAAGTATCTTTTATAACCTGATCTTATGAGAACCGATCAAAGCTCATCACGAGTGCAAGTATTCTTTTCTACTTTAGGCACAAGGCCCGAAATTTTGGGGAGGGGGCCAGTCGATTAGATCGACCCCAGTTCCTATTGCCTTACTGCCCACAAGAGGCAGTAAGGAAATGTGTGTGTGTATGTGTGTGTGTGTGTGTGTGTGTATGTGTGTGTGTGTGTGTGTGCGTGTGTGTTTGTGTGTACCTTTGTAAAATAACTATTTAGGTTATGAGATGACTACACCGACTTTGATTTGTTTTTCAATCGCTTTTCGTTGCTCGGAGAAGTATTTTACGCCCAGTTTCTCTCTCTCTCTGTATGTATATATATATATATATATATATATATATATATATATATATACAATAAAAATGGTAAATAATTTTTCTGTGGTTTTTCATGTAACCAACAATTATTACCGGTAAATTTCGGTATGTAAATACGACAAATTCATCGTCAGGAACTTTGTAAGGTTCAGTATATAGTAAAGTAAATAAGAGGGCTAGCAGCAGGCTGCTTCGCCTCATACCGAAGGAATTAGAAATGGCAGTCAAAGACTGTTTTTTCCATTTTCTGTAAGTGGAGATTCCAAAAACGAAGGCCCGTGCGGCTCACATACACAAAACCGGAGTAGCAAATAGACACAAACAGTCACTTACCGTTAATAACGAACATGTTTCTGGATCACAAACTCAGAAAAGTAGTTTGATTTCCTTCATCGGCGCTATATTCGATAGATTTACCAAATGCCACAGGCCCTCACTTCTGACCCAGCGACATCAGATAGTGGGGGGGGGGGGAAGTGTGCAGATGTTAAAACTAAGTAACGACTGGGAACGTAAATTTTCCCTCCAAAATTCTGCCATGCGCGCCTTCTGGGTAATCGTAATGGAATGAGGAATCCACATGGTAATGCAATAAAAATGTTCGTTATTAACGGTAAGTGACTGTTTGCGTCTATTTGCTACTTCGGTTTTGTGTATGTGAGCTGCACGGGCCTTCGTTTTTGGAATCTCCACTTACAGAAAATGGAAAAAACAGTCTTTGACTGCCATTTCTAATTCCTTCGGTATGAGGCGAAGCAGCCTGCTGCTAGCCCTCTTATTTACTTTACTATATATATATACACACACACATATATATATATATATAATATATATATATAATATATATATATATATATATATATATACACATATGTATATATACATATATATTATATATATAGTTGTATTTTATATATATATATATATATATATATATATATATATATATATAATATATATATATATATATATATATATTATATACATCCTTCTTTCTTTCCTTCTTGGATATTTTCTCTATCCCTCGAAAACCAATTATTTTATTCAAGACGAATTCACCGTTGAGGAGGAATTTTCACTATTCTTCTCTTGATAAATTTTCGGAAACTATCTTGACTTGTGTCAAACTGCGCTGTTAATCCAGTTTTAATTACCAACTGATTAATTAAAAGTCCTCGTGTTGCTAAAGCTCACGTACAAAACACGGTCCCAACATTTCATCTCATATTCTCCAACGGTTGCACGTTTAATAATAACTGTACTTATTGTCGACATTGTTGAAACAGTGTTATGTGGGTCGTATGATATTAGATATAAACTTCGTTCGCAATCTGACCTTATTGTACAGAACTGAAAATTTTTGTACAACTTTGCTACTTATAAAACAATATAAATAGTTTAATGCGTTGTAATTGATATGACGTTTGTAAGCGAAAAATATTAACGAACTGGTCAGGGGTTCTTTACTCAACAATGAAAAAATAATGGTAAATAAGAGTTAACACTGCGACTGCTCCTTAATATTTACGAAAGCTACGAGTCATTGCATATATTTCAACAGTTTATACAATTCTTCGACACCAGGCTTTTTATTGTTGTTGTTGTTGTTGTCATTGTTCTTTTATGTTGTCGCTGATATTGTCGTTGACGTCGCTATTGTTGTTTTGGTTGCTCAGTACTAGATTGGCTCTGAACAACAACCAGATTTATTACCAAATTCTCTCCTGCCAAGACCACCCAATATTTTCCCCCGGCAACAATATTCGTTATTAAATATGGTAGCTCGTAATTTGGAGAGAAGTTGATTGCCAATTCTAGCTGACTGTCTTAGGCTCGTCAACAATCAAGGAGATTTCATTGGTGATACGTTTATTAAACCACGGGATATTTACAAATGTCTGTTATTTCTTCAATATAAAATAACAAAGAAAATAGTTTCGACACTGTTTCGATTTTTCCTTACCTTTTTCGCTCTATTGAAAGTTAATTTTGCCATTCTTCCGTTTGTACTTTTGTAGTAAAAGTCAACTGTTTTTGTATCCCCGTTTAGTCTAACGCCGAGTTGCGGCCGATTATTTGGATCTACGATTTTGAGTAAATTCCATCTAGCTTTCCGTGTTGGCCCTCTCATCATGAAAGTGCTGATTAATGAGAACTGTTCTGGTAATCCCTTTGGAAATAAGGCACTGCAGAAAAAATGAATAATAAAAAAGAGCAGTTAGTTAGCAGAAAAATCATAGTAAAATCGTTATTTGATCCGTGAACAATAATAGCAAGGGAGGTTATCTTGTAAAGAAGAAGTAAGACGATGAAGTATTAAAGATATTGTGAAAGAAAGAAGTTTTGTTATAGGACAGAAGAAAAAAAGAAAATGAGAGAAAGAGAGAAAAAGGGAGAGAGAGAGAAAGCAAACAGATATGTATAAAACTGATATGGAATACAATTTTGTGAAAAGTTATTGCAATTTTTTCATACGCTATTGTCAGCTTTTCAGCCAAATTGTAATCACACCAGAGCTTAAATAAAAATTGGTTATATTCTGCCGATTGAGATTTTAGTTTTGTTTCTAATTCCACATAAACACAGTAAATTATATCGGACAAATGCAGCCATTAGGGTTAGGGTTTTATTTCACGGAAACTCTTTCACATTTTTTACTGAAATAGGGACTCGTGATTGAAAAATAAATGGCAGTTCTTATGTGATATTATTGGCAGTTCTTGAATTCCATACTAACTGACAGATAGATTATTTCATTAACTGAATTATATCAGCCAAGCGAGAAACATCACTCAAACGGATATGATGTTTGGCAGAAAATATTGAAAAGGAACAGACTAATGTGAATACTAATAGAACGAAACGATATCGTTTATAGAGAGTTTTATATCACGGAACTCAGCAGTGATACGAAGTGAGAAAGAAATACCTTGTGGGAATACGTAAATTTGATCCTTCTGTTATTTTATAAGCCACCTGTAGAGCGTTGCTACCCCGCGTTTGATGTACACCTGGGATATTTGTTCTTGTGTCTAATTCATATGTGGATATAAAATCGAATGCTGAAAAATATACAAAGGAAAACATTGTAAGATAGAACTATAAAACAATTATTTGTGATATATTGATAGAATGTTTATCAAAAGACAAGATGAAAGAACATTTGAGGGGTGTGTAAAAAGAGAAACTAAAGAAAGAGAGAGGGGAAGAAAGAAAGAGGGAGGGGAAGAGAGAGAGAGAAAGACATAAGATTTGGTCTTGGAAATTTTATTAACGAATCTCGCTATCAATTAACATGAAACTGTTATAAAGGTCGATATTATTGTTTTACATTCAGAACGAACTGAATATAAATTTGATGAATCTGTTTCTTTTCTTTAGCTTTTTTTTTCAATCATCGAATGAGAGCAGGAAGAAGTGTACCCATAAGGTTTTTAATGGATTCCGGCACTGACGAACGAAAGTAAGAGAGTCATCTCTACACCGGAAACCAGGCATGAATGTTTGTAACAAAGTATACTTCCGCAAAGTCAGTTGGTGTTGAAACTGGGTCACGATTTGACGCAATCTCCGCAACCATTAGCATCACTTTGGTTCAGGTAAACTTATTTTGGAGATTTAAATAAAAGATGGAATCGATTAAAATGTTTTGTTGTTACTTATCTATATCTATGAGAATTGAGCTCAGAAATAATTATAACCGAAATGATGTAGGAATCAAATTTATAGAGAATTCCTGGCAACTCATCACTCTTGGAATCTTTAGTGTTGGTTTCATTTTTCACAAAAGTGCCAAATGATGGAAGACAATCGAGTCTACTTTTAAATATGGTCGTCTGGGTTTTGTTCTTTCGAAACTCTACAAGGATTTAATTGTAGAGGAACGAGACTAAAATGCATATTATGTTTGGGGATTTAATAATTTATTCAGGGTTTTTCAAAACACCGGCGAGAAACCAAAGATATAAATATTCTTCAGACATAGTCCCTGGCATCGAATTAGACATTCTCTTTTCACTGGACAGAATACATAACGTGAAACAGAGACTGGCCAACTGTTCCAAAATTGCTTCATGAAATAAATAAATTTATAAACCTTGAAACTTTAAACTCTTCATATCTTTTAGAACCCAGAGCAGTTCTTTATTAATTTTCTCCATTTAAACTCAGTTGACAAAGCGTAAGCAAAAAGACGAAGAGAAGATTTTCATGGTAGACCTATGTATTTTAAGTTCCATCTGTATTGCATATTTTAGTTCTTATAAGGCGTTTACTGTTTGAAGTCTAAAATATTTCAAAAGCCATATTTCAAAAGCCACTTCTTGTGATCACTCATATCACTCCTGCACATCCCCCACACTATCATTGTTGCTTCTGCCATTTCTGTAATAACATGTTTAACAACGAACACACCAGCATTAACAGAAAGTAACACCCATCTTCGCCAACACCATGGTTTCTACAACCGTCAATTGTCTGACTCCTATCAACAGCCTGTATGTGTTATATTTTACATGCTGGTGGAATAAATTAAAAAAACTCATGCTTGGTTGATCACACAAACAACATTTCGCATGATATCATACATGCCTGCGTCATAGAAATAATGTGTGTCGTCGGCTGATTAATAAACAACATAACATCAGAAAAAAACACAAAGGAAAGAAAAATGGGATTTCTCGTTGAAGTTTGACATATTTTTAACTGAACAGTTTTAGGTTGGACATTAACACATAACTTCAACGAACTCATATTTATGGTATACTAGTACAAACGTTTGAGTTGATACTAAGTGTTGGTGAGTCTATCCTATTTACTTCAAGTCTCGTATTTTATCTCTTTTACTAATATGAGATCTTGTGTCTCCGCAAGAAATTTTTACAGTTAAAAATCACTTGAAGTAGAATGTAATTGAATAATTATGATTGCAAATCACAAAACCTAGCAGAATTTCACCCTGAGTTTAACCATAAACTAAAAAAACATACATACATACATACATACATACATACATACATACATACATACATTCGTACAGAACGTGATCATGCAATCGACTAGATTATAGGATGTTGTTGGATTACATCGCTGGTCACAATGCACTTCGTATCGTCTTAGCTTTCGAATGACGCCACCCGGCTGTCTCGGCGAGCAAGAAAACATTCACCCTGATCGGAAAGTTAGTTCGACGCAAGGTTACCCTTTTACAGCTGAGTATTTTGCTCAAGAACACAACGCAACTCTAGGTCCTGGAATCGAACCAATGTTACAGAGATCGTGAGTGTAACACCTTGACCACATGGCCACGCGCCTTCACACAAACACACACACGCACACATACACATACACACATATACATACATGCATGCATACATACATACATACATACATACATACATACATACATACATACATACATACATTCGTACATACATATATTTGATGACGGCCAAAGAATATATCGATTGCAGTCGCTAACGTTAATAAAGGCACAAATGTCTGCAAGAAACCAGGAAGACGTAATCTTTGATAACATATTTTTACGTCTTTTGAGTTGGTATGTAGATACCGTAGTTTTGAGGCGAAGGAAACAGGAAGTGTGATGTTGATATCTTTAGTGATATAAATTAAATATCATGGCTTCGCACAAGCGCCATGTCTCGACTAACCAGAAGTTTACCTCTTGGTCTTTGATACTCGTTTCAGGGTTTATTTGCAACAACTAGTACTCTGATTTAAAACACTGTTTTTTTGTTTGTGTTTATCTTCCCACCAGAATCAAAAGTTCGATTGATCACCGTACATAAAATATAAATTAAATCTAATTATTTCGAGCTCAGCATTTTATGGTAAAGGAGATGTACGATTTTGAGAGTTTTTAAACAGGAATAGTAAAGTCATTGCACTTCGTTAAGGGACAACGATCTACTAATTTCATTTCATTTCATCTTCTTCGCTCACTTAATCTTGGGATGGTCACGAGGTTAGAGTTTTGAAGTATATCCTCCTCCGGGTCTTGTCAGAAGCAACCATCTCTAATGGATTTGACTTGATCTCGAAGCTTGGCCAACCGAGTTCATGGATGTTATCCAACCATCTTGCTCGTGGTCTACCCCAGGGTCTTCGGCCTGTAAACTTGCCCAGCGATTCTTTCCCGAGACATTCTTACCACATGTCCATTGTATCGGAGCTGTTGTCTCTCAATTCGGTGAAGTAGCATCTCTTCCTGGAGCGCGTCTCTGATCTCCGAGTTATGCACTTTGTCGAGTAATATTACTCCACAGACTGTTCACAGGAGCCCATATCCTTGCTATCGTTACCCAAGCTTCAAGTTATATCTTAAATATTGCAAGTAAAATACGAGTTATGTTAAATAAGGTTTATATTTAAGGAACGTCTTGTCCGAGATATAAAGAAAACGCCTGTTAATTCTGCAATTATCACGGTAGTTCTGGTATTATGTGATTTTTCTTCTTCTTTTTTTAGGTTTAATGTCAAGAAACAAGCCAAACTTCCAGCATTCAAAAATTCCATAACATTAATACTCAAATATAACTAAATGATTCTAATGAAGCCGTTAATTTCCTCTTAATAATACTTAGATTGATGTATTTGTAATGCTCGTATGAAAAACTTCCATCCGAAACTTCCTGTTCAACTAGTATAACTCATAAGTGTTTTATTAGTTTACCCGGGTAAAATTCAGTCCTCTCATAAGAAATAGATATTCCTAGCCATAAATAGTTCGATAATTGAACATCATAATAGCTTGAATTAGTTATCTCGTTTATTTGTTGGAGAATGTTTATGTGTGAGCTGATGTACGCTAGAATCAGCAGTAAAAGACTTTGGTGGGATAAGCGTAAAGCAGAGGAATTAATATAAAATACCTTTACGTAGAAAAAAAAAAAAAACACTCGCAATTTAGAAAGTTAACTCAATTTTGTATTTTTAACAGGCAAACGTTATCGAAAATAACATGGAATAAATTGTGAATGATTGTTGATGATTTTTGTTTTATCACTGCTATAATTCTAAGGTCACATAGATGTGACACCTTAATGGAGTTGCTTTCACGTCTCAATTGTGAGTTCCAGGATAGTTTTAAGTTCTTGGCACGCCGTCCTTTGCACGCTTTTGCTTTGATTCTGCCCTTGTTAAGGCTAGAGTTTTCTTGTCAAATCCTTTCCCACTAACCGACGCCGAAAGTGTTAATCCGCCAGGATAAGAAAAGCAAATCTAGTTTTCTTTTCCTTTGATTAATTTTTTAATAAAATCACAACTCGGTGTCATATTTGTTGTCAGTTCTGTGACATTAGGGCAGGTTACGAATTTAGAGATACTGATGCCACATACGTAGAAATAACGTTGTTTTTTCCTCTGGGATTCCTTTAACTATAATTACATCTAATAAAATAAAAGAAGGGTTTTTTAGTCGAAATCTAAAGAAAATATTGCGAGTGAAATGTCACGACGGCTTCTGCAGAAGACAAACGGTTCTATTTTGTAACTGAAGATCATCTCATATATCATCACTTATTTAATAAAATTGTATTTCAAGTAAACAAATATTCTAAATTTATTAACGGCTTATGCCCACTTAGTAGCTAATAGTTAATACTTAAATGTGGTATTATGAGCCGTAACGAAAGCGTTGAATCCAATTACGGTTTGCGGTTGATATTAATTTTTTTATGTTGGTTATTTGGTGGCATTCGCGAAGATCTCCGATATCGTGTTCCGTATTTAGGTATGAGGCATTTTATAAAACTACTGTGGAATAACCACTGTACACAAAAGCTACAGTAGTGATTTTTCGTATGTGAAACATAAAAATGAGCAATCTCAATTAACTTGTCGACATCCTGCAAATTCAAGTGCCAAATTTATTTTGGCAAGACCAAGATTGGAAAATAAACTTGATGCCAATATGTAAATAGTTATTAGATATTTTTAAGAGCTTATAAATCGCTTACAAAGTATTATATATTTAAACATTGGATAACGTTTACGAGAGACCGGAGACTTGTCAAAATATTTATGTTGTGAAACTTGTTGAGAATCAAATAAATACTTTCACATATATTCTGACAGAAAAAAAGCAAATAGTTCCAAATTCATTTCTATACACTGGTTGTGGTAAAAGGGAGCATTCCCTTGTATTTCTCTTAGAAATATATTCCCCATGGGAGAATATCATCCGAACTGGTATTTTGGTCTAAAAACGATGCAAGTTAAATGAAAGATTAGAATAGACAACTCAGTACGTATAATGACGTGTACAGTACAAGGATTGTGGATTCTGGTGGATATGAATTCAAGATTTATGATCTGGTATTCTAAGACTTTACGAATGTTATTCTAATATGTATAGCAAATAGGCTCCATCGATGAGGACAAACTCACCGCCGGGGCTGCATCGAAGCACCCGTACAAGACTTCGGAATATCGTATGAAAAATGATCCGCGTAAATATCGTTTAACAAAATAGATTAAGAGCTAATCTAGGAATTTAGGACGAACAGAAGTGTAAGGAAATAAAATTATTATATCGATGTGTAGATACATTTTATTTCCTTTCTATGAATCTATGTGCCTTTAAAGAATGTTAAGAGAGATTCTCATAAAGTGTAAAATGGATAAGCCGAGCTGAAAATATTAGATAACGAAAAAGTGTGACTCTACCTGGTATGTCGTCATATGCTCCTAAATTCTCAGGACATACTTCATCTGTTTTTTCAAAAACTTCTGAAAATAGAAATGGTAATACGGGTATTAGTATAAGATTTACTATAGATATTAACGGAACTGTCACCCCACACTCTCTCTCTTTCTCTATCTCTTTTTCTATATATGTAAATGGCGGTGCGTCAGCATGGCCAGAGCTCGTGAGCTGAAACTAGATAAAATAAAATAAAAATAAAAAAAATATTTATGCATATATATTTATGTGTGTGTGCATGGTGAATCAACAAGCTATGAGGACATAAATAAACGAACAACAGTTGTCAAGCGGTGGTGGAACGATCACATAGCGCTGCACACACACACGCACACACTCACTGCTGACGGGCTTCCACAAAGTTTCCGTCTACCTAATTCACTCATAAGGATTTAGTCGGCGCGTAGCAATTGTAGAAGATACTTGCTCAAGGGGTTGTGCGCTGGAACTGAACCCGAAACAACGAGCAAAACGAAGTTCTTAACAAGACAACCGTATATATATTCAGTATTTTTTATTTCTTTATTGCCCACAAGGGGCTAAAGATAGAGGGGACAAACAAGGACAGACAAAAGGATTAAGTCAATTACATCGACCCCAGTGTGTAACTGGTACTTAATTTATCGACCTCGAAAGGAGGAAAGGCAAAGTTGACCTCGGCAAAATTTGAACTCAGAACGTAACGGCAGATGAAATGCCACTAAGCATTTTGCCCGGCGTGCTAACGTTTCTTCCAGCTCGCCGCCTTCCGTATATATATATTCAGTATTTCTAAACGCGGTTTAAGGCGGCGAGTAGGCTGAGTCGCTTACACGCCGGACAAAATGCTTAGCGGCATTTCATCCGTCTGAGTTCAAATTCTATCGAGCTTAACTTTGCCGTTCATCCCTTTCATGTCGATGAAATAACCACCAACTGCGAACCAAGGTTATGTAATTGCCTTTTGCTATTCCCGCAAATTCCATAGAGGGAAAGGGTAAGAGAAAGGGAGAGAGAGAGAGAGAGAGAGAGAGAGAGAAAGAGAGAGAGAGAGAGAGAGAGAGTATGTATTTATGAGTTTTTGAAATAAAATCACAGTAAATTAAGCAATTACAGGATTGGTAAAATTAAATTTGTCTTTGAGGTGATGGCTTACATTTACTGAATTACACCCTCAAATATGCCGTCTTGCACACACACACACACACACACATACCGAAGGACGCACGTACAATGAAACTAAAGCAAATACAGACTACAAACAATTAATACAAATATCAAAATACAACAAGAATGCCGAAGCAAACGAAACAACCGATCTCGTTATATAAAAAAAAAGGGAGTAAAATAGGTAATGCTTCGTGGGGTGCACGCAAAACAGCGAGGATCCAAACAGTTACGTATCTGTTACCGTATCTATTCCTTATTCGTAATATGGCGATCAGATATACACGTTCGAATTTATTAGAACGTATAACAAATGAATAAGATAAGTAAAATGTGTTTTCAGATATATAAGGTGTATAATATTTTCATATGTCTTCATACAATTCTTACGGTGACCGACATTCAACATAGCAGAAAAAGTGAAACAAAACAAAATATTTTTTTTAAAAACCGTGTCAAAGAAAATGTCAAGTTCATCAGACGATCGTATTCCCCGATTTTACGAACGACTCCCCACCACCACCATCACCATTCCCCCTTCGTTATCTTCAACAGTTATTGCTACCTTCTCTTTTACTTTTACAATTTTCTTCCACATTGCTTTGTTCTCTTTCCGTTTTTTCTCT
>NC_043004.1:78985502-78990502 GCF_006345805.1 Octopus sinensis | reverse complement strand
AAAGGCACGCATGTATATAACTAAAATTATCCGATATAAATAACATCAAAGAAAACTAGAGAGGATCTCTGTTTTGCGAAAAATAAACAGTTATTCTTTTCTACTCTAGGCACAAGACCGGAAATTTGGGGGGAGGGGGCCAGTCGATTAGATCGACCCCAGTGCGTAACTGGTACTTAATTAATCGCCCTCCGAAAGGATGAAAGGCAATGTCGACCTCAGCGGAATTTGAACTCAGAACGTAAAGACGGACGAAACACCTATTTCTTTACTACCCACAAGGGGCTAAACACAGAGAGGACAAACAAGAACAGATAAAGGGATTAAGTCGATTATATCGACCCCAGTGCGTAACTGGTACTTATTTAATTGACCCCAAAAGGATGAAAGGCAAAGTCGACCTCGGCGGAATTTGAACTCAGAACGTAAAGACGGACGAAATACCCATTTCTTTACTACCCACAAGGGGCTAAACACAGAGAGGACAAACAAGGACAGACAAATGGATTAAGTTGATTATATCGACCCCAGTGCGTAACTGGTACTTATTTAATCGACCCCGAAAGGATGGAAGGCAAAGTCGACCTCGGCGGAATTTGAACTCAGAATGTAGCGGTAGACGAAATACCGCTAAGCATTTCGCCCGGCGTGCTAACGTTTCTGCCACCTCGCCGCCTTAAAAATAAACAGTTATTAAATTGGTGATGTGAGTTGTAGAAGGCGAGAGGAAGGCGCCATTTTGGATCAAAGCCTTTTCTCTGAAGAAATGAGGATATAAATGGAGTCTAAAACCTTATTTCTAAAAGTTTTCCGCTGAATGACTTTGTCTCAAGCATTAGAACTGACTTCGCATTACGGTGAATGACTTTATCTTATTTTACACAACTTAAATTTAATTAACCTTATTTGTTTATTCAAATTGTAAATCGAGTTCTCTGTTATATCACTCAGAGATATTTCTCTTTCCTTCATTCATAAAACTTCGCACTTCTTTATATTCTTATGGAGACTTTTAACTGTTAACTATACACAGGTTATGTAAACGTGTTTTGTTCACCGACACTGAATTGATGTGGCCCGTTGAAAAGAGGAGGTAAGCGGCCTCCTTCAAATATATTTTTATTGAATACGTAAGAATGTATTTTTCTAATAAAGATAAATACATAAAGAATATAAATAAATGTTAGTGTTTGAAGTAATCACTTTTGTTCATTGACAGTAGAGGGAAAGAGAGGAGGAGAGGGACAGAAGGAGAGGGAAAGAGAGGAGGAGAGGGACAGAAGGAGAGCGGAAGAGAAGAACAGAGAGAAAGAGAGGGAGAGAGAAAGAGGGGAGAAAGAGAATGAGAGGAAGAGAGACTTAAGAGAGTGGAAATTAAGTAAATGACCAAAATTAGTGCAAGCACTAAGAAAGCAGGACAGCTCACCATACGATGCCAAGGGGTGAAGCTATCCAAGGTTAATCAGTTCAAGAACCTAGGACCGATTGCTGACCAAACAACGGAATGCATTCAGGAAATCAGAACAAGACTTGGTGCAGGAAGAATAACCCAGAGGTCATTTAATAAAATTTAAAGAGACTGTGCCCTCAGCAAAAGCGTGAAGCCAAAAACCTGGTTTGGCTGGTAGCCGTCACCATCTACCTCGGTATTGGACTGGTATCTCGGCAAGATTAAAAACAAAATTGGCCTATGCGAAATTTGAAATCAAACTGTAAAGAGCCAGATGATCGCACGGCATTCTTTCTAAGACTCTGAGGAGTGTGCTAGTTTACCACCCTGTTATACATTACGAACGATTTCTACGTTGCCACGAGTGTATAGAAGAATAGATAAGAAGATAACACCCGATTGGTCTATTAACGGTACATCTATGGTTGTTTATCACGGTGGTGGAGTTTAGTTTCAAAAGCAGTGATAAATGAATCATACCCACGCCTCTTGTAAATAAAAGAATTGATAGATTCGTTGACAACAAACTTGCGGTCCACAACAGCGAAGCTTCAAGCGTCGCGTATTTTCTTGATCATCTCAGCTTTTTCCTGTATCCGTAACGTATTTTCATGATTCTCTCCACCTGTTCCTGTAAAAATACACTCGTGTGCGTCGTTTGCTTGGACCAAAGGCCTTCGTATATTTTTTGTTCTCTGATCACGCGCTGATGGGGATCGGTACGTAAGCCTGTATACAAGATGCGCCACCTCGCGATAGGGTCATGTAATAACAAGCGATAAGCGGTTCATTCTGGGTAGCTGAATACAGTGGATAGTCACTAGGGAGCGCCTTGGCAGTACAAGCAGGACATTCAACCCGTGTAAACATGGACCAATCCGTAATATACGTAACATGGTTAACAATCGACCGTGTCCCGTTATCCCGAGTCCAGTGATGAATTAATCAGTGATAAATCTTAGGTAGATCTGTAAAGTCAATTCGAGACAGGATTTAAAATGAAAACTGTGTGAAATTTAATACTGTTAATCAATTCGCTCATATCTACGACTCCAACATCCTATTATGCTAAATTGGTTCATTAATGTATTGTATCTAAAATATAAAAAGTAACTTTATGAAGAATTGTGTCGTCGATGCGACGTTTCACTGACACAGTTAATTAAATATTTTAGAATCTTGAATGACATTAACTAAATTAAATATAACACCTACTCAATAACACTTTAGTCATTGGCCTATAAAAAATGGGTCATTATAATTTTCTGTAATGTTTTATCGCCTGAAAAATGCGGAAGGTAAATGAAAACTCTTTCGCTACTTCATACTACGCCTTTTATTGAAATAAACGTCAGAAGCAAGTAAGAAAAGAATAAAACGTGACGGTAAAATATAAACAGATGGAAAATAGAAATACGATGTAATATAATAAGTAAATATGCTATTTCCTCTTATCTTTTGACAAACTCATTGAATGGAAAGCATACGTTTAGTGATAGCTGCGCCCAGTATAGAGTGGCACACACTTACATTCAAACTCCATTACAATCACATTGCATTTTATTTTCATGATAATTCGTGGACACACAGATTTCAATTATAGATTACTTGTTAGGCAACAGCGATCAATTAAACGCAAGAAATAGCACCTTGGAAATAAAATATAAAATTTAACGAAATGAAATAAAGCAAGTGATTTTAATCAAAACTGAAACTTTTTAAGTTTTCATAGTTTTGTCAGAAGGTAAAGTCAGTGCTTTCTCAGAAAGTAGAAGCAATTTACCAGTTGATGTCGATTCTATAACGTTTGTGATGGATGTTTTCTCGAGTGCTTTTGATATATTTATATTGTTTGTGTTATATTTACACTTATAAAGTAGTCTCAGCAAGCCAAATTCGTTACAAACTATAGATCATTGCTTGAAATGATAATAGAGAATATTTAGTTTGTATGGGCCTCGTTTTGAGTTCTCAATATATGATAATATTAGGGTGGCCAACTGGCTGGATCGTTAGCATGCAGTGCAAAGTGCTTAGCGACATTTCGTCCGTCTTCACGTTCTGAGTTCAAATTCCGCCGAGGTCGACTTTGCCTTTCATCCTTTAGGGGTCGATAAAATAAGTACCAGTTGAGTACTGGGGTCGATACAATCAACCAATCCCCTACCGCAAAATTGCCGGCCATGTGCAAAAATTTGACACTAATATATGATAATATACTGTATTTACTCGTGTATAAGTTGTACTATTTATATTTGACTTTAAATTTTTTAAAAACTGTGGTGCGACTTATACACGAGGCAAAGTTTGTATTTGAAGTGGGGTGGGGAATTTGTATCAAGGTTTTACACTAAATTAGGGATGCCACTTATAAATATGGTAAGAACAAGAAAAAAGGAGAAAGAAAAACGCACTCAACGCCGGATCTGAAGTCACATCCGAAAGGGGTTCTCCGCCACGTCGAAAACGGTTGAGGAGTAGGGGCCGAAACCGGACCTGGTTCCTCCTGATGATGTCCTTAGTCACTGGATCTTATGAAGGAGCTGTTGAGGTAGTGAACCACAAAATGTGGTTGGAATTCCATGTTAATAATTAAGAACGAAGAAAAGATTCTATTCTTACAAGGGTTGTGTCAAATAATTTGAACAGAAAGTTAAAAATAGTGGAGGCTTTCCAGCTGAGAAAGAAAAGCGTTTTGAGATCAAAAGATCGAGAGCCAAAATATATTTTACAGAGGCATTTAATTTTTTCATGTAACTCTGAGATAACAGTAGAGGGATATTCCTGTTTAAATAACGCAGACCTTGTGTTTAAGTAATTGGATCGCAACTGTAAATAGACTCATGGAAATATCAGGTCAAATAAGAACAAATCAAGAGATGAATAAATAAATAAATAGAATGTTACTTACGACTTTGTACAAAATTAATTATGAATAAGACTGGTAAACCAGTTATCACCATTCCTGTGAGAGTAAGAGAAACGGAATCGCATTAGATATACAGTTTACATGGCAAACATAAATAAATAAATAAATAAATAGAAAAACAAAACGAAAGTAAAAGAAAAGGAAACAAATGTGAAACAAAATATATGCCTGAAAATACTTTAAAGCAGCTTATTATTATTATTATTATTATTATTATTATTATTATTATTATTATTACTATATTCTTTTACTCTTTTGCCGGTTTCAGTCATTTGACTGTGGCCATGCCGCAGCACCGCCTTTAGTCGAGCAAATCGATCCTAGGACTTATTCTTTGTAAGCCTAGTAATTATTCTATCGGTCTCTTTTGCCGAACCGCTAAGTTACGGGGACGTAAACACACCACCATCGGTTGTCAAGTGATGTTGGGGGACAGGCACACAAACATATATATATATATATATATATATATATATGAAGGGTTTCTTTCAGTTTCCATCTACCAAGTCCACTCACAAGGCTTTGGTCGGTCCGAGGCTATAGTAGAAGACACTTACCCAAGGTGCCACGCAGTGGAACTGAACCCGGAACTATGTGGTTCGTAAGCAAACTGCTTACCAC
>NC_043004.1:78973002-78983002 GCF_006345805.1 Octopus sinensis | reverse complement strand
GTATTTCAAAGGGCCGGCCTTGTCACTCTCTGTGTCACGCTGAATATCCCCGAGAACTACGTTAAGGGTACACGTGTCTGTGGAGTGCTCAGCCACTTACACGTTAATTTCACGAGCAGGCTGTTCCGTTGATTCGGATCAACCGGAACCCTCGTCGTCGTAACCGACGGAGTACTTCCACTAGAACGACACACGATTTGAGCTGTTGAATTAAGGGGCCTAACCTAAATGGCTCAAAATTATATTCCAGGTTTTTGTGAACAGGGATATGTCTATATATATGTATAAATGTCTTTCTGGTTTGTTTACAATACTATATATATATATATATAATATATATATATACATATATATAATATTGTTATTGTTTATTTCCAGTCATTAACTTGTATTTCAATATTTTTGGGGACTAAAAATACTGCTGTGAATAACCAAACTATTTACAAGATAAAAAGCCATTTTGAAGGTTGAATACTTTGGGGAATTTACGCAACATAAAACTCTCAATGCAACCAGAATTACAAATTATGTTCTCTACTCAAAGTGTCTTTATTAATCGGGTTCATTTATTACACTGAATTGCTGAAGAAATGGTAAGTGTAAGGGGAAGATCCCTAAGAAATTCGTGTATTCAAAACTGAAGAATTAGCTTTGGAGTATTCGACCTCAGCATACTAGGAATGCCACATACATAATGCCATTCCTTGTCCTGTTGAAGAAAGGATAATTGCTTACTTTTCAATTTCTGAACGTAAAAACTAAATTCTTACCACAATCTGTTTTAACGATTAGAAAGTAAAGATAGTTCCTTTTTACAAAGAAGAACCTAAGTTCTTTCTGGATCTCACACTTGTTTTTGATATAGAATTCTATTTTTAGTTGCTCGAAATAGGATAAAAGATTCTTTTGAATCGTGTCTAGTTAACCTAATTCCGACCATAATTGGTGTCACACTTCTTTGTCGGCAGCATCAATATTTTCAGTATGTGTAAACTACGTTTTGAATAGTTAGCAATATTCCGGAATTTATTTTGGTACATACGAAATCTGATCAATAAGTATCCGGACTGGTGCCATAAAAACAAAACTGCGACACGTACCAAGTTGGCATTTAATCTCCTTCAAAGTAGGATTCCACACGCTTAATCCAGCGCTGTTTCCATTGATGGAAGCATTCCTGGAGCTCGTATCAGCAGTTGGCTCGTTGCATTCATTTTTATTTCCTCGACGTCCTGAAATCGTCTTCCTTTCAAGTTGAATCTGATTTTTGTAAAGAGGAAAAAGTTGCAAGGGGCGAGATCTGGGAAATACGGTGGCTGTCGGACCTGGGGAATGCTGTGCCCAACCAAAAACTGCTGCACAAGCTGCGCTGAATGGG
The DNA here is from genome assembly GCF_006345805.1 of Octopus sinensis. Lineage (NCBI taxonomy): Eukaryota > Metazoa > Mollusca > Cephalopoda > Octopoda > Octopodidae > Octopus > Octopus sinensis. The sequence goes on along the minus strand of NC_043004.1, from coordinate 78,981,624 downwards.
CAGGTACGTTGTCAGCTTGGCAGACATGCATCTTATACCCAAATCTTCAGTGATAATGGACTGAACTGAACCGTAACTAATCTGTACATCCTCTGATACTGAAGCAAATGCAAACCTCTACATTACAATCACTAAAAAACTTCCATCTCTACTAAAAAAAATCTCAGTTAAGAAGTTACGTCACCTTAAAGCAAGGTACTTTTTGTGTAAGTACCTGCATTTTCCTCTAGTATGGCATCATTGTTTGGAATAATGAAGAATGTGAAGTCAGCACATCGAACGAGGTTGACTGATGAACATTTGGAAGCAATTCTCTTACTTGGATGCAGTAATTCCAAAGCAAATATTGATATCTTCAAAGTTAAACACCAGTTTCACAAACCTCAACAACCTTTTTTTTTTGGGGGGGGGGCTGTCTAGTTTGTGAGATTCGGATATGTGTACACTGGGTGTAATATAACTATCTTAATGCTAACATCGCCTTCTTTGGTAAATAAAGATGTTAGTTGTCTTTATTGTTTTGTGTATTCACTCTACTCTATTAAACAAAATGGTTATGCGGCCCGCGCTCGTCATTCTCTCAGGTATTTGGCCCGCCGTGAAAGTAAAAGAAAGAAATCAGGTTAGAATTCGCGTACTTTTCTGCAGATTTACCATTTCTCAACAAATCAACATTTTATTGTGATATTTATTTTTGTTACAAATTAATTAATTCTCCATTCAAAAATTGCAGTTCTCGTTCAAGAATATCTTCATGCTTTAGCAATTTTCATGGGAAACTAATTCCTTTGAGAGAAATTCAAGCATCGACAGACCGACATGGATACAGTTCGAGAAAATGATTTTTTCAAATTGAAAATTGTGTTGTTTTATTCTTTACATACGAATAAATTTTAGATTCTAATATACATATATATATATATATATATATATATTATATATATATATATAATATATATATATATGTATGTATGTATGTATGTATGTATGTATGTATGTATGTATATGTGTGTGTGTGTGTGTGTGTGCGTATATTTTCGTATACATTTGCTTGCTATCTTCCAAAGAATCTAGTGCTCTTAGCTTAGATTTTCTTGGGGACGGGTAGATTAGAGCAGTCTCGAGAGTAGCCGGCCGAAACTGTTAAGATGATCTGGTACTCGACTGGAGACTGAAAGCTCCGAATGACCCGTCCTTGTTTTCTTTTCTTTGTCTTGTTTTTGTATCGTCTAACTGTCCGGATGTCTTGTTGTCACCTGTTACGTTCTTGTTCCATGTTTTATTTTGATTATATATATATATATATATTATATATATATATATATATATATATATATATATATATATATATAGTCGTAAGTTCACCTCTAGGGTGTCGGACACCCTAGAGTATACTAACAACGTACTATCCAATGTAACGCGTGATTTGGACCGACCCCAAGGTGCTAAATACTCATAGGGCTGGCTTTCTGTGTGTACTCTACCGGAATATTCTATTTGATAATCACCAACCACAGGTCAGAATCACAGAGATTATTCAACCCTACTTAATGCATATCTTTTCAAGTGCGTGATTCTATTGAATCCTTATTTCAATATATATATATAATATATATATATATATAATATATATATATATATATATATATATACACACACACACACACACACACATATATATATATAGAGAGAGAGAAAGATATATATATTATATATATATATAATATATATATATAGATAGATAGATAGATAGATAGATAGATAGATAGATAGATAGATAGATAGATAGATAGGTATATCTATCAAGGTGCAGGCGTGGCTGTGTGGTCAGAAGTTTGCTTGCCAACTACATGGTTCCTGGTTCAATCCCACTGCGTGACACCATAGGCGAGTGTCTTCTACAATAGTGTCTGGTCGTGCAAAGCCTTGTGAGTGAATTTGGTTGACGGAAACTGAAAGACGCCCGTTGTATATATATATATATATATATATATATATATATATATATTATATATATATATATATGTCATATGTATATATATATGTATGTATATAAACATTTATGTGTGTGTTTATTTACGCTTATTAATGTTTTTTATGTAAAGTTATATGTAAGACCGACTTAACGCTAAACTAATACATCTGTTGTTTACACACCCGTCTTTGTCTTTTGTTTTTTCGTAAATTCTCACTATATATATATACAGGAAGGGAAGTCAAAAGTTATTCACACTTTCGCCATGATATATTCTTATTACTGTTATACTGTATTCTGCGCATGCGTGCTTATAGTTGGAACTATTGTAGTCAAGTGATTGATGTATGAGCCTGATCGTGTCATTTTTCTTTTTGGTTTATAGTGTAAGCATGGCCGCTACACTAGAGTACAAGCGCAAACGTCTTGCAGTCTGCCAACTCGATCGCTACAACAATGAAGGCGAGGCACTTTTGAGCAGAATAGTCACAGGAGAAGAAACATGATTCTATCATTATGAGAGTCGAAAAGACTCTGGAATGGATGCATCCTGGCTCGTCAGTGATGAAGAAATTCAAGACTCAGTCTTCCGCGGGAAAGGTGATGCTAACCCTTTTTGGGGACGCAAAAGGGCATATACTGGAAGACTACCTGAAAAGGGGGTTTACGATCAACAGTGCAAGATACGGTGCTCTGATGACTAACAAACTGAAGCCAGCAATTCTCACCAAACGCTGAGCCTATTGTCAAAGTAAATTTTGTTGTTGCATGACAATGCATGCCCACACATGGGCACCCAGACCGTTGAAACCATTAACCAATTGCGCTAAAAGCCTCCATTGAATTTCATCACCCGACACACTTTCGGACCAAAGAAATCGGGTCACTGCCCTTTGTTCTTCTTTGGTGCACATTGCTAGTGGAGCAGCCATGCTTACACTAAATAAATTTGCCCTGTTTATAATTATACCATATGTTACACACACACACACACACTTACACACATATACATATATATATATATATATATATATACATATGAAGGCGGCGAGCTGGCAGAAACGTTAGCGCGCCGGACGAAATGCTTAGCGGTATTTCGTCTGTCGTTACGTTCTGTGTTCAAATTCCGCCGAGGTCGACTTTGCCTTTCATCCTTTCGGGGTCGATAAATAAAGTACCAGTTTCGCACTGGGGTCGATGTAATCGACTTAATCCCTTTGTCTGTCCTTGTTTGTCCCCTCTATGTTTAGTCCCTTGAGGGCAGTAAAGAAATATATATATTATATATATATATATATATATATATATATATATATATATGACTGTGTGTAAATGCTTGTATATGTGTATGTTTGTGTTTCTGCGTCCTTCCCCACCGCTTCAGAATCGATGCTAGATTGTTTACGACGTCTCTGCAATCTAGCAGTTTGGCAAAAGAGACTGACAGAATTATTACTAGACTTCAAATAAGTACTGGGTCGACTTGTTCGACAAAACCCTTCAAGCCGGTGTCCCAGTTTGGCTATAGTCCAACGGTTGCAATAAATAAAAGATTATTATTACGTGGGTGTACTTGTTAGGCACCTTGTGATCGTGGGATGAAATTGAAGGAATTTCATGATGGAATTACAAAATACAGCAAAAGTGTATCTAATGGTGCATGTATGTTTAAACTAGCTCTCGTAACATTATCATGATGCAATTATTATCTAAGCATTAAGATCTGGAATTCGAAATATACAGAAAATACAGAAAAATATCGAAATACTAAAAGCAAGGAAACTGTACGTATGAAAGTAAACAGAAATCTTCTAATGCTCAGTGGAAACATGCAACGTTAAAACTGCTGATAATAGTTTAATTAGGTGTGGGTTAAGGAAAACACACGAAGCTCATAGCCGCATCTTTTGGTATTCGCATGCTTTCATGTCGGTACTTACCGTAATATCTTAGCGACCCCGATAGATAAAATCTGCTTCAGTATGATTTGAATTCATAATTGAATGCAGCAGATAAATTTAACGGGAATCTAGACGACAGAAGCAAGATATTTCAATCCTTCCATATTCTTATCCAGTGATAAAACACTCTCTCACCGAAGATCCAGATTCTTACGTGAAGACTCCAGTTGTTAATATACAAGCCATGTTTAGACACTGTACTCTTAGATAGATGTTGCCTTATTAACTCAAACTATCTAGTTTTGTGATAAAGTAATTTTATTATCATGATCATTGCAACTGCAGATATAGCTGATACTATAATTTTAAATTCTTCTTAATTATAAATTCTTCCTGACATAATATACGCGGTGGGCTGGCAGGATCGTTAGCACGCCGGCCGAAATGTTTAGCAGTATTTTGTCTGCCGTGCTGAGTTCAAATTCCGCCGAGGTCGACTTTGCCTTTCATCCTTTCGGAATCGGTTAAGTACCAGTTACGCACTGGGGTCGATGTAACCGATTTAATCTCTTGTTTCCTTTATGTTTAGCCGCCTGTGGGCAATAAATAAATAAATAAATAAATATAGGTGCAAGCGTGGTAAGAAGCTTGCTTCCCAACCACATGGTTCCAAGTTCAGTCCCACTGTGGGACACTTTGAATGTCTTCTACTATGACCCTGGGCCGACCAAAGCCTTGTGAGTGGATTTGGCGGACGGATACTAAAGCCCATCGTATATTCGTGTGTGTGTGTGTGTGTGTGTGTGTGTGTGTCTCACCACCACTTTATAGCCAGTGTTGGTGTGTTTACATCCCCTAGCTTAGCGGTTCAACTAAAGAGACCAATAGAATAAGTACCATGCTTAAAGTACTGGGATTGATTCACCCGACAAAATATTCTTCGAGGCGGTGCCCCAGCATGGCCGCAGTCTGATGACTGAAACAAATAAAAAGGGTATCAACTAGGTTTTCTTAACTAATCCGACACACGTAAACCTGTTCCATATTTCATTTACACATTTTCTCCTGAATTCATTCGTTGTTGTTTAGCCCCAGGTAAGACCTCGTCAAATAAACTTCTAATCAAAAGAACATTCCGGTAGAAATTGATTTGAAGAAGATATAGCTGTTACTTCTTGCAGATCAAACAACCTATTTATCTGTTTTGATATACTATGTGGCTCGTACAGGACTCACAACATTTTTTTTTCTACATGAGCATCAACGCAGTCATTCTACCTGCTAGAATTAGCAGACAAATACCCTCACATAACACAACACCATCTTAAATAAAGAAGGAAACATTGGCCCTCAGAAAAGCCTGATCTGTTACCCTCCGTCAGCACCTTTCAACGTGTCACCCGCTTCTTTTCCAAGACAAATCTTTCCTCCGTTAAGCTTCCGGTTAATTATAAGTCTTTTTATACCAATAGCTTTCCCCCTTGAACTGCTGCTCACCGGAACTCCTTACCATCATCTTGCTCTCCCCTGGTCTATAATATTCATTCTGTTAACCTTTATATGAATCGACACCTATTGACCTTCTAAGCTTCTTCTTTTCCTACTTCGTAGTCCTTTGCGCCACAATGTCCTGAAACCATTAGGATAAAGTCATACTAAAAAGTAAAACCAAATCGGATCCGGGGATAACAAATGCATTAATAAAATAAAATAAGAAATTAGAACTGTAGGAGAGCGGTGTGTCGCCATATCTTATTCTCTAGATGTTTTAATGTTTTCACCAACTGCGTGTTCCATATGGGAGACTGGATTCCTCACAGACATTTTAACAATCATAATCTATTAGATTACGTACTTAGCATTAAATATTTTTTTGCAAGTATTAAAAGTAAACTGCAAAAATAAACAAACTGTACATTAAAATAGCGCGGGGTGGGTGGTTACTAGTGATATGTTTGTTTGTTGTTGTAATACGGCGAGGTACATCCGGTTGAATGAATTAGAGTTAAAGCATGTTTATTCAGCAAGAAATATATACTTGTTGCTGATAAATGATCTTTAGCTTGACAGCTTCTGTTGATAAGTCTGTCAATGGGAATGTCCTATCCATTCATATTTCACTCTTGACTTATACATATATATGCGCGCGAGCGCATGTGTGTGTAGACATACATATGTGTATGTATATATATATATATATCTTTTACCCTTGTAATTGTTTCAGTCATTTGCCTGCGGCCATGCTGCAGCACCGCCTTTAGTCGAGCAAATCGACTCCAGGACTTACTCTTTGTAGGCCTAGTACTTATTCTTCGGTCTGTTTTGCCGAACTGCTAACGTATGGGGACGTAAACACACCACCATGAGTTATCAAGCGATGTTGGGGGAACAAACACAGACGCAAACATACATACATACATACTTACACACACACACACATACACACACACACACACACACACACACACACACACACACACACACACACACACACACACATATATATATATATATACATATATACGACGGGCCTCCTTCAGTTTCCGTCTACCAAATCCACTCACAAGGCTTTGGTCAGCCCGAGGCTATAGTAGAAGACGCTTGCCCAAGGTGCCATGCAGTGGGAATGAACCCGGAACCATGTGGTTGGTAAGCAAGCTACTTACCACACAGCCATTCATATGTGTGTGTGTGTGCGCGCGCGCACAAACGTCAATGCTGCAGTTGGAATAATGCTGAAGTGAGAAGGGAAAAAACAAACGGAAAATTCTTGACGAGAACAATATTAAAGAACTAATGTAAAAAAGAAGCAAGAAAATTAAAAAAAAAGCAAGGACTTAGGATGGCAAATGTAGGGAAATTTAATCTACGTAACATGGTAGTTCACCTAATGTACATGTCACGTGACAAGACTCGAAGTTATATTTGAGAAGTAGACGATAGAAATTAGAGAATCTACTAGATGAATGTGAAAATAAGTAAGCTGTAGTAAATAATAGACGAGCAACCAGCATTCGTTGATGAACGAAGCTATTTGAATGTAATTCGATACCTTCACTGAGAAGTGAAGATAATTCAACATCACAAAATATTTTAAAGACATATTTGTAGCACAAATCATAATTTTCCAAGGAAAAAGAACCCAATAAACAATTGTTTACATTATTTAGATTTGACGGATATTTGTCCTCATTTTGTTGTTAACACAACTTTTAGGGTGATATACCATCCAGCCTTCATCAGTTGTCTTGAGGAAATTTCGAAATTGGGTTCTCATTCCTAAGGTATTTTTCTATGTTGTTGTCGTCGTCGTCGTCATTGTTGTTGTTGTTGTTGTTGTTGTTGTTGTTGTTGTCATTATTATTATTATTCAGGTCACTGCTTGGAATCGAACTCGGATTCTTAGCGTGGACGAACATCGCAAAGCTGTGACACGAGAAGATATTGATAAATTGGGTATAGCTGATCATGTATGGAAAAATGGAGACCACCTCCCTCTGTGGGATGAAGTTAAAATAATAGGCAGAGAACACCACTGGAAAATACGAAAACTAAAAGAAGCAGTACATATGCTAAGACACAACAACCTCCTAAGCAGACCGAGTGCAGATATGAACAGCATATGGGAAACCGGTATTAAGAAAGGATAGGAAAATATTAGATTTATAAGCCCTAAAATTCACTCCATAATTGTCCACGGGCATATAGCATAAAGGAAAATACTGACAGGACTTTGAAACCCCAAGATTCCGAGTTCGATTCCAGGCAATGACCTGAATAATAATAATAATAACAACAACAACAGCAACTATAATAACAACAATATCAAAAATATCTTAGTCATAAAGAATAATGTAAATATATGCATGTACAGTGATATCTAACACTTTCGTATATCGAATATCGAAATTGTCCTTCACAGCTCAGTCAGATCGATAGTTCTGATACCGTAGAAGAGCAATCAGTAAATTTTCTGGCTTGGTGAAGCTAGAATTAATTAAATAAGAGTCGCCTGAAACAGTGCAGAGTTGATTCAAATAAATGCATGTACACTGACATCTAACACGTCTATATACATTCGTACCTAGGAAGACGTTTCGCTGCAAAAATAACAACAGGAGAAATTTCTCCGCACAGACCACATGTCTGAAAACATTTTGTGCTATGAATAACGTGATCGGGTCGTGAGACGCATGCGCTTCTGCGTTGTTATACCCCAACAACCACTATTATCGGATTGTGGAGGCACATGGCCTTGTGGTTAGAGCAGCGGACTCGCAGTCGAGGGATCGCGGGTTCGAATCTCAGACCGGGCGATGTGTGTGTTTATGAGTGAAACACCTAAGCTCCACGCGGCTCCGGCAGAAGGTAATGGCGAACCTCTGCTGACTCTTTCGCCACAACTTTCTCCCACTCTTTCCTCCTGCATCTTGCAGCTCACCATGCGACAGACCGGCGTCCCGTCCAGGTGGGGAACCTATACGCCATGAAACCGGGAAACCGGCCCTTATGAGCCAGGCATGGCTCGAGAAGGAACAAACAAAACAATATCGGATTAGTCCTTCACAGCCCCATCGGAACGTCAGTTCTCTTATATAAGAACGACAAACAGTGAAAAAGCGTGCAAAAGGCTTGATCAAGCTGGAATTAATTAAATGAAGTCACATCAAGCAACGTTGGATAAAATCTATGCATGTAGAATGATATATAAATAAAATATAAAAGAAAGGCTTTGTAAGAACGATA
>NC_043004.1:78943002-78968002 GCF_006345805.1 Octopus sinensis | reverse complement strand
GATAGATAGATAGCTAGACAGACAGATAGACAGGCAGACAGATAGATAGATAGATAGATAGATAGATAGATAGATAGATAGATAGATAGATAGATAGATAGATAGATAGATAGATAGATAGATAGATAGATAGATAGATAGATCCTTACCGATTACATAGACTCACAGGGCCGGTTTTCAGGTTTCCGTGGTTTATGTATTTCCTACCGGAACGGGACACAAATAAGTCGCGGGGTTACTCATTATCGCCTTCTGGGTGGACTGAAACAACGTCAAATAAAGTGTTTTGCTTAAAAGCACAACGCGTCGGCCGGTCCAGGAATCGAAACCATAACCTCACTTATAACCTTTGGTTTAACATACACACCCTGTGATTGAAAGTGGATAAACGGAAACGATACAGTAGCTCTTTGGGTAGATTGTTATAATTGTAGCTCGAATGGGATAACCTTTATCCCTTCCTTTGCTGTCAAGTTGATTTCTGCCTGAAAATTACGTTAAGGGTACACGTCTCTATAAACTATCCAGCATCTTAAAATTTAATCCAGGGGCAGATAAATCAGTTGATGATATCAGAGACTCCGCAAATTCGGACGACGGGTGTCTACAACCAATGTTTCAAAAACAGTCTTTACTTATTTATATTTCTCTTTAAAATGCTTCTGATATTATTTCCGATGCTGCTATTGCTGTTGAGCGAACGGTCTTCGTCCCAGAGCTCGCAAGATAGGAGAAGTCCGAAACGTGGTCCTTTGCTATTCGTAAGACCCGCAGAAGAGGAAAGCAGGTCAATACCCGAAACCGAGAGCATCGACGGATGGATGAACGCGCATCCAGGCTCAGCGGTTGCGTAAGAAGTCGGGGACAAGAAGCAAGAAGAAAGAGTGAGAGAAAGTTGGAACGAAAGAGTACAACATGGGTCGCCACCACCCCCTGCCGGAGTCTTGTGGAGCTTTAGGTGTTTTCGTTCAATAAACACACACAACGACCGGTCTGGGAATCGACACCGCGATCCTCCGACCGCGAGTTCGCTGCCCCAACCATTGGGCCATTGGGCCTCCACTCTTCCGATGCTGCTGTAATGTATCTAAGTCTTAACACATACGTACGTGTCCCTTTCATAACTCAATGTTTTCAAAAACTTATAATAGTAAGGATGATTCTAATTTTGGCACAAGGGTAGCAATTATAGAGGAAGGGGCCGGTCGATTACCTCGATCCCAGTACTCGACAGGCGGATTTTATCGATCCCGTGAGATTGAAAGACAAAATGCATTTCGGTGGAATTTGAATTCAGACCGCGAAAAACCGAAAGAAATACCGCAGAGCAATTTTTTTTCGACGCGTTTAACGATTCTATCAGCTTGTTGTCTTACACTTGCTCTCCGTCGATTACAACGATGATTGTTCCAGTTGATCCGATCTGCAGAACAACATCCTATTCTTGGAAGTAATGTGCAAGTGATTGAGCACTCGACAGGCATGCGTACAATTAACGTAGCTCTCAGGAAGATTCAGCGTGACACAGAAAGGGATAAGGCTGGCCCTTTTGAATTGCAGCTGCAACTCATTTTTGCCAGTTAAGTGAACTGATGCAATGACAAATAAAGTATCTTGCTCAAGGAGGCAAGGCGCAGCCGGGAATCGAAAACGTGATCTCATGATCGAGCTTCGAATTCCCTAAGCACTAAGCCACGCTGCCTTAGTATGTATAATACTCTTTTACTGGTTTCAGTCATTTGACTGCGACCATGCTAGAGCACCGCCTCTTTAGTCAAGTACTTATTCTATCGGTTCTCTTTTGCCGAACTGCTAAGTTACGGGGACATAAACACACCAGCATCAGTTGTCAAGCGACGGCGGGAGGACAAACACAGACACGCAAACATATATATATATATATATATATATAATATATATATATATATATATATATATATATACGACGGGCTTTCAGCTTCCGTCTACGAAATCCACTCACAAATCTTTGGTCGGCCTGAGGCTATGCTAGTAGACAATTGTCCAAGGTGCCACTCAGTGGGACTGAACCAGGAAACATGTGGTTCGTAAGCAAGCTTCTTACCACACACCTTCTTTCTATTATTGGCACATGACTTGTGATATTATAGGAGGGGACTAGTCGATTACATCGACCCCAGTGCTCAACTGGTACATATTTTGTAAATCCCGAAAGGATAAAAAGTGAAGTCAACCTCGACGAAATTTGAACTCAGGACCCATGGAGCCGAAAGAAACGCCGCGCTGCATTTGTCCGACGTGTTAATGCTTCTACCAACAACGGCGCCTTAGAACTTATAACAACGGTATCAAATTTCGTCACAAGCTCAGCAATTTTAGGAGAAGGTTTTAGTCGATATTATCGATCCCCGTACTCAATTGGTACTTCATTTATCGACCCCGGAATGTTGGGCAGCAAAGTGGACCTCAGCGTCATTTAATTCCAGAATGTAAAGCCGGAACAAATGCATCTGAACATTTTGTTCGTCGCAGTAATGAATCTGCTTATTCGCCGCCTCAGAACTTCTAATAATAAGAATACGATTAGAAGTGCAATACTTCAGGAATTTGCCGAGTTAAATTCTTAACCTGAATAAAGGGAATAAATCTCGTTATCACGTATCTCTTGGGTGGTTATGTGGGCGAAATCAAGAAATTAACATGGGGGTGAAAGAGTAGTAATTTGCTATGGCAAGATTCGTGTGCAGAGGGAATAACAACCGTATGCAGCTTCAAATAAATGAACTGTTGAGAGTGGGAGTTTAATAATGATATAGAGCATTGGTGCTAAGGGGGAAATGATGCTAGTCACGTGAGATAAGGTTATATGGAGTTCCAGAGACTATAAACTATAAATAGTGAAGAGAAATATGGGAGAGTTTGGATTCAAGGTCAGTACGAAGAATAATTTCTAGGTGATGTTTCTGTATATTTTATCAAGAGATAGCTTAGGAGAAGTTTAAATCCTGCGCATGGGAGCAATATACTGGGATGTGATGTACCTGCGTATTTGTCGAAAATAAGAAACGACTCCGGAAGCAAAATGTGCGTTTGGTTTAGAGGAAAAAGTTCATTCACGATCATAGTTTTTGATGCATTAATATTTTATAAGAGAAATAAGATACTGTATATATATATATTGTGTGTGTGTGTGTGTGTGTGTGTGTGTGTGTGGAGGCGCGTGGCTTGGTGGTTAGGGTGTTAGCATCAAGATCGTAAGATTGTGGTTTCGATTCCTGGATCTGGCGACGCATTGTGTTCTTGAGCAAAACACTTCATTTCACGTTGCTCCATTCCACTCAGCAGGCAAAAATCAGTAACGCTGTGATGGACTGGCGTCCCATCCAGCTGGGGAACACATACGCCATAGAAACCAGGAGACCGGGCCCATGAGCCTGGCTAGACTTTAAAAGGGCGCATATATATATACATATATATATATACATATATATATATACATATATATACACATATATATATATGCATATATATATACACACACACACACACACATATATATATATATATATATATATATATATATATATATATGCATTAGTTTGACGCTCGGGAAAATGAGAAAATAAAGCATTTATTTAATTGATTACACTTCTACTCTTTTATTTTATTTTTTTCAGTAAATGGACAGTGGCCATTCTGGAGCACCACCTTGAACGGTTTTAGCCGAACATACCGATCCCGACGTTTTTTTTAAATGTGTGGTACCTATTCTGTCAGAGTCTTTTGCCAACATAGTAAGTTACGGAGACGTAACCAAACCAATATCTGCAATCGATCGTTGTGTGTGGTGGTGGTGGTGGTGATGGTGGTGGTGAGTAAAGACATACACCACACTCGCACACGCACACACACACACACACACACACACGCACAAACACACACACACACCACACACACATATTTCTACATGTAGTTAGCACTGTGAATTTCCCAGCAAGCAACGTTCATGCTCAGTTTATAATTTCCGTTTAAAACCAATCATTTAATTCAATTATTTTAATGGTCGTGTCAAAGGTTTTGAGAAAGGTAGGCACCACCATATTCTCATTCAATGTAGAAGAACAAAGGATCGTCAGAGACTCGGAAAGCTGCCTTGTTACAAATCCCGCAGGAATCAGCTTTTTATTTTCCTTGTTCAAGGTGAAGACCATAAAAATCGACTGACCCCTTCCATTCAAAACATTTAGCTTTCTTCTTAAATCAGAGGCAATTATTTTGCAACGAATTGAAAAGGAATCTATTCTCAAGTAAACTGACATCAAAGCATTTTTCATCAGGATTACTGATTCTTCCTTCTATAGGCAGAAGGACTAGTATTTTCGAGGAGGGGTTGGTCGATTGTATCGATCCGAGTGCTCAACTGGCGCTATTTTATGATCCCGAAAGAATGAAAGGCAAAGTCGATCTTGTCGTAATTTCAACTCGTAAGAAAGGAAGCGCCGAAAGAAATGTCACTCAGCATTTTGTTCGGCGCAGTAACGATTTGCCAGTTCACCGCCTGTCACGCGGGGTTAATAATCTTTTCTATTAAAGGAACAAAGTATGAAATTTTGACAGGAAAAGGCGAGTCGATTACGCCGACTCCCAGTATTCAAATGGTATTTATTTCATCGATCCCGAAAGGATAAAAGGCAAAGTCGACTTCGGCGGAATTCGAACTCAGAACGTAGAGATAGACTAAGCATTTTGCTCAGCATGCTACCGGTTCTGCCAGTTTCCCACGAGGACTAATAATTTAAGTAAAATTAAATAGCTACAACTCGAAACAGAGTTTACTTTCCGATCTTGTCTCGCAATGAAAATTAATATTAGATTTACGTCGCTTGTCAAAAGGGAAAATATAAAATCAATATTAAATTCAAAGCCAGATATTGGAAGTGTGAATATACATTCGATTGAATCGGTTCTATTATGCAAGGAGTTCTTGTAAATATTCTGCTGAATGGAAACCAAAGAAGATTCCAGTTTTTCAGGGAATGAAATAAATAGAAGATAATTCGATGTGCATGCCTGACATGTGATTTGATTTGAGTTCGTGTGTTGCAAATAAAGCAATGACAGCATTGAAGACACATATTACCATGCAAAAACGCACAAAGAATTTTAACATTTATTATTTGGTGTTAAACTTTTCGTTCGCACGAACAGCGGCAAGGTTACTGAACTTGTCTTTGATTGAATGACGAATACGTGTCTCCTACGCTATAATTATTAGTTCTGCATTGCATTCATTCTTTCAATCAGTCTTGTTTTGTCATGTGATAATGTTGATATTTTATGGATGTCAGAGGGCAGAGAGCTGGCAGAATCAGTAGCATACTGAGTTCAAATTCCACCGAGGTCAACTTTACCTTTTTATCCTTTCGGGGTCGATAAAATACTAGTCGAGCATTGAAGTCGATTACATCGACTTAATCCTTCCCCCGTAATTACTGGTCTTGTGTCAGAATGCAAAACCAATATTTTATGGATATCATAAGTGTGAATAAACCACAGCGTCATTTCTTTGATTTAATGAAATCCGTTTTAATCTAAATCCAGGATTAGAAATTTGGATTATGTGAATCATTCTCTGGAGTAATTTTCCCAAATTGGTGTCTAACGGACTTGTTAGAAAAGTTATATGTAGACAAAATACAGACCATCCTGAGTTAAGAAACTTAATTTACCTCTTGGTTTTGGGTTCAGTCCCACAGCAGCACCTTGAGCAAGTATTTTCTACTATAGCCCCTAATAGACTGACTAATGCCTCGTAAGTAAATTTATTTGATGGAAACTGCGTGGAAGCTATCGTGTATATATATATATATATATATATTATATATATATATATATATATATATATATATATATATATATATATATTTCTCCATTTTCTGCTTAATTTATATTTTATATGTATTCTTTCCACTTTCAGCTCAGAGCTGCGGCCATGCTAGGGCACCGTCGTTAAAGTGTGAGACGCTTAGAGCACCTAGGCTTCCTAAGCGGTCACCCTTCTAAGTACTCACTAGGCTCACCGTTGCTTAACTTCGGTGAACGGACGAGAACCGGTGCTTTCAACGTGATATGGCCGTGTACACACACACACACACACACATATATATAAATTTTATTTAATTTGCTTTGCGGGAAGGACTGTTTTAAAGAAGTCGCGTCTTGTCCTTACCTTCGAAACGTGGAGTAGATAAAACAGAGAACAACTGATGAAGGGAATGTTCTTTATGTTGCCTGTCTCGTTTCTATTTTTTTCTTTTCTTTGTTCGAAAAAAAGTTCGTTTTCTGTTTTTGTTTTCTATGTTCTCGTTTCTCATTCTGTCTACGTTTTTTTTATGTCCTGTACCCATATATGCATGTAAATATACATATATATGTTGATATGTACACGTATCTGTGTATATATGCATATATTTATATAGTATTTATATTATTTATATTATATATATATATATTTCTCCATTTTCTGCTTAATTTATATTTTATATGTATTCTTTCCACTTTCAGCTCAGAGCTGCGGCCATGCTAGGGCACCGTCGTTAAAGTGTGAGACGCTTAGAGCACCTAGGCTTCCTAAGCGGTCACCCTTCTAAGTACTCACTAGGCTCACCGTTGCTTAACTTCGGTGAACGGACGAGAACCGGTGCTTTCAACATGATATGGCCGTGTACACACACACACACACACATATATATAAATTTTATTTAATTTGCTTTGCGGGAAGGACTGTTTTAAAGAAGTCGCGTCTTGTCCTTACCTTCGAAACGTGGAGTAGATAAAACTGGGAACAACTGATGAAGGGAATGTTCTTTATGTTGCCTGTCTCGTTTCTATTTTTTTCTTTTCTTTGTTCGAAAAAAAGTTCGTTTTCTGTTTTTGTTTTCTATGTTCTCGTTTCTCATTCTGTCTACGTTTTTTTTATGTCCTGTACCCATATATGCATGTAAATATACATATATATGTTGATATGTACACGTATCTGTGTATATATGCATATATTTATATAGTATTTATATTATTTATATTATATTATATATATATATATATATTATATATATATATATAATGTTTGTTTTTGTGTTCAGTTATAATAAAACTATTTTACATGAATCTGTTGGGTTACGCTTAACTTTTGTATGGCACAAATTTATTATTCATAAACGAATGTTGTTGAGATTGGAAGTTTCGGCCTGCTAACCTTCGCTGGAAGATGGCGCAGCTGGGCGAAACTTGAAAGTCATTGTTAATAAAGTTCTTGTTTAAGATTAATAAATATACATACACATATGTATGTATGTATGTATGTATGTATGTATGTATGTATGTATGTATGTATGTATGTATGTATGCATGCATGCATTTATGTATGTATGTATGTATGTATGTATGTATGTATGTATGTATGTATGTATGTATGTATATATGTAGGTCTGTGTGTGTCTGTATTTGTATTTGTCCGTACCACAGCGCTTCACAAACGGTGTTGGTATGTTTACGCTCCCTTGTATGTGTTGGTATGTTTACGTAACCTAGCGGCAAAAGAAGCGAATTGAATTAGTACTGGTGTCGATTTGTTTGACTAAACGCTCGAAAGTGGTGCTCCATCATGGCCGCAATCCAAGTAAAAGACAAAACGAATGCATGATAAAGAGTATTAATGTTACAATTTACATTATTGAATATTTACAAAGAGAAACTTCTTCTTCTTAACATCCAACAAACGACTAGGGTGGAGACTCATGAGAAAATCAACGTACATTTGACGTTGAATGTAAAAGCAGTGTTTTCGTGTATGTATGGCTGGTGTAATGTTGCAACGAAAATGCATCAAACGTAAACAATTGGTTTTGTAAAGAGAAAAACAGCAGGAAATTAGAAAGTTGTCTTTAGCAATTAAATGCCTTACTGAATACTGCAAATTTAGTTGAGTAAGTATGCAAAGCACATTCTAAAATAGAAACGTTGAAGAATGAAGCCAAACGATCAGAAGTACGTGAGTGTCACCCACGAGTAGAAACAACAGTGGTTGGGAGATGCAATAAACATAATTGACGCCTGTCGCTGACGCCGCCTCATCGTTTACTGCTGCAGTATGGGCAAGTGATTATCAGGATTTTGCTGCTAGAATGTTAGAGTGAACTTTAAGGCATTTTACTGAGTATTCCATTAGTTGTGATACGTAATTTCCGGACAGACAGGAGGAAGTTGCCGCCAAAAAATATAGGTTAGAGGTGGTGGGGGTGTAAACGAAAAGATAGGATGCAGAAAATGGAAGAAAAATATATAGCGAATTGTTAAAAATATTTATCAAGAATTGGGGAAATAAGATGAACTTTAAGAGCAAACGTCTGGTTGTAAAAGACAGAAGGGTAAGGGTTTCGAATTCTGGTTCAAGTGGGAAGGGGATAGTCAATTAAGTCGACCCACGTACTTGTCTGGTGCTTAATTTATCGACCCCTGAAGGATAAAAGACAAGGGCGCCTTTATATATATATATGCATTAGTTTGACGCTCGGGAAAATGAGAAATTAAGGCATTCATTTAATTGATTACTCTTCTACACTTTTATTTTATTTTCTTCAGTAAATGGACTGTGGTCATTCTGGAGCACCACTTTGAAAGGTTTTAACCGAACATATCGCTCCAGACATTTTTTTTTAAATGTGTGGTACCTATTCTGTCAGTCTTTTGCCAACATAGTAAGCTACGGGGACGTAACAAAACCAATATCTGAGCGGTATTTGAACTTAAAACCTAGATATCGGAACAAATGTCGCCAGGAATCCTGTCCGACATTGATGTCCTTCCAGCTCCCCAGCATGCAATGATTCTTTCTAATTTTTGAGACAAGACCAGTAATTTTGTGAACGGGTTAATCAATTATATCGACCCTAGTACTTCACCGGTAGATTTGATTTTATCTCACCTAAAGAAAATAAAAGAGAAAGCCGCCCTCAGCGGCATTTGAATCTAGGAAGTAAAAAGCCGGCGAAAATGCCACAAAGAATTTTATGCCAGCTCGCTTACTTCGAAACAACAGTAATTTTAATTTCAAATTTTGGCACAAAACCAGCAATTTTGTGGGAGGGTTAAGTAAATTATATCGACCCCAGCGTTCTTATTTTATCGACCCCGAAAAGGAAAAGTTGACCTCGGAGGAATTTTAACTCGGGACGTAAAAACAGGTCAAATGCCGCAAAGCATTTTGCCCGGTCTGTTGCGATTCTTATTTCTTTATTACCCACAAGGGGCTAAACATAGAGGGGACAAACAAGGACAGACAAAAGGATTGAGTCGATTATATCGACCCCAGTACATTATTGGTACTTATTTAATCGACTCCGAAAGGATGAAAGGCAAAGTCAACCTCGGCGGAATTTGAACTCAGAACGTAGCGGCAGACGAAATACCGCTAAGCATTTCGCCCGGCGTGCTAACGTTTCTGCCAGCTCTCCGCTAACGATTCTACCTGCTCCCTGCCTTCGAAACAACAGTAATAAAAACATCACAAGACAAAAGACAAAAAAAAACAACAACATATAGATAGAAAATTAGCGGATGTAGAATGTAACAACAAAACATCCAGGTGAGAAAATTACTGTTTGTAAATCTCACAACGAGAGATATTCAGCAACAATAATTGCCAACATGTCTCCTGGGACTAAATTAAAGCAACATTCGTCCTAAACCAGGACTGCCATGTTATGTTGGTTATCTTTACTCCAAAACATCCAGGGTTTGCAGTTTTACTGACTGTCCCACCAGAAGGACCAGAATTCTCACACTCACATTTTGACACACACCTATATTATGATCCTACACCTTCTAATAACAAACTGCTTCTTACGCAGATGACACGTCAGTCACAATCTTCCAATATTCTCGACATACAGATGCATGTCCATTCCATTCCTATATCAATAAATCTGGTCAATATATATTGGGACCACATTGCCTTATCTGGCCCCGAAAGAACAGAATTAAGTACTACCTACTGAACCCACCATTTCTTTTCTTAGCAGTAAAATCAGTGAATATTAAGTACAACTAATGGTCACACACAAACATGAAAATAAAGGTGACACAGGACATAACAAAACGGTTACTTACGGTAAATACACAACATTCACAGCTGATTTAGTAAAACAATCGTTTTACAGGCGCCATATTTGACCACCAAAAACAAGCAAAAAAAAGGCATTAGATATGCATATGAGATGTTAGATGCATCGTGGATTATAGTAATTCACACTAAAACTGTAATCTCTTCACACTAAAGGACAATAAACTATAAGGAACACACAAATATGCACTTTGCAACACCACAAGTTGCACATGGATACAGACCAGCTGCACAACGTAATGAAAAATACGTAAATGAAAAACTATTTCGACATGCGAGAAGTACAGTTTATCACATCAGTAAACTTCAAACCTTACAAAACCTCTCACAGCATGGAAAATTACTTCCAAGCATATAGGCTAACTGTGGTCAAAATGTGACTGGCGAGCCTTATGCGACTCTCGAATGTACATTGTATGACCCTGAAGATAATATTGGTTTTCAGTGCTATTTTTAACAAATTCCCTCATACCACAAACTGCCATCTAAAAATGAGGATACATTGACTTATGTGGTCATAGATGTATGTTTGTTCCTTTTCGAGCAACACCTGGCTCATAAGGGCCGGTTTCCCGGTTACCTTGGCGTATAGGTTCCCCACCTGGACGGGACGCCGGTCTGTCGCAGGTGAGCTGCAAGATGCAGGAGGAAAGAGTGAGAGAAGGTTGTGGCGAAAGAGTCAGCAGAGGTTCGCCATTACCTTATGCCCGAGCTGCGTGGAGCTTTGGTGTTTTGCTCATAAACACACACATCGCCCGTTCTGAGATTCGAACCCGCGATCCTTCGACCGCTATTTCGCTGCTCTAACCACTAGGCTATGGGCCTCCACGGTCTTAGATGTACTATTCCTAAAAACAAGGCGGAGCAGCCATAGTTGAAAAGCCTTTGATCAGAGACTTTCTCAGGCAGAACTCACCTATAACTGGAAAGAATGACAAAATACATCTCCATTCTACTTGAAAACGAAGAAGACATATTAAATATTAAAGCCCTCATGTAGATAGCCCTAATCGTGGCACTCCGTCAATTACAACGATGTGGGCTCCAGTTGATCCGATCAGCAGAACAGCCTGCGCGTGAAATTAGAGTGCAAATGGCCGAGCACTCCACAGACACGTGTACCCTTAACGTAGATCTCGGGGATATTCAGCGTGACACAGAGTGTGACAAGGCTGGCCCTTTTGAAATACAGGTACAACAGAAACAGGAAGAAAGAGTGAGAGAAATTGTGGGGAAAGAGTACAGCAGGGTTCACCACCACCACCACCCCCTCCTGGAGCCTCATGGAGCTTTAGGTGTTTTCACTCAGTAAACACTCACAACACCCGGTCTAGGAATCGAAACCGCGACCCTACGACCGCAAGTCCGCTGTTCTAACCACTGGGCCATTGCGCCTCCACATAGCCCTAATAAGACAAAATGGTCAAGACTGGAGTGCCGTTGATCAAAGATCTTCTCGATCAGGGTTGCCTATTGTGGTTCATTAACGACTGCAATGTGAACAGACACATATACATATATTTGTCTCTGCATGTATGTGCTGAAGGAAAATCCTAACTGTGTGTGTGTATGTGCGTTCGTGCGTGCGCGTGTGTGTTTGTGTGTGGATGAAAACATTGTATGATATATTGCAGAACATACACTGTTA
Organism: Octopus sinensis; assembly: GCF_006345805.1. Lineage (NCBI taxonomy): Eukaryota > Metazoa > Mollusca > Cephalopoda > Octopoda > Octopodidae > Octopus > Octopus sinensis. The sequence goes on along the minus strand of NC_043004.1, from coordinate 78,956,195 downwards.
AAACAAAATAACACGAAACACTCTAAAGTGGCAAAACTAATCTCAAATGTAAAATATTGTTTCTTTGGACGTATTAAATTAATATATTTCGCTCTACAACAATCCAAACATAATTCTTTATTTAATAGGCTAATATATATGCCAAGGAAAAATTTCATATATCTGAAATAATTACGGCAGCAGGTGAACTTTGTTGAAAGGAAGAAGATAGCTGTTAACAAGAAATTTAATGAAAAAAAAATCACAATTATAAACAAACCCCAGAGAGCTGCAAAGTAGCAAAGGAGCAACTTAAGGCAGAAAAGCTGTCAAATCTAGATAGCATGTAGTAATAACATACAACAAATCAACATTTACCATCACCAGCAGCCTGCTACATACATCGTAACAGCTAGTCATGAGGTGAGGGGCTTAATTATAAGTAACAGACACCCACGCTCAATAACACTGAGGGAAGCAACGGTTAGGATTTAGGTGAAATGCAACAAAAATCATACAAATATAACTTTTTCAAGAATCTGGTCTACATCATGAATTAGTCTACATTTTGAATGTGGTTTTTAACTGTTGTAGCTGATTTTTTATCTTTTGTCATATCACTTTTAACCTGTCATGGTAGGTTGAATACAATTAAGTTGTGTTGTTACATATATTTAAAAGATAGGAATTCCTGAATTCGATTTCCTAATTAAATCATAAATAACTAATAATGATAAAGCATTAGTAATTCTGATACACCGTTTAGTACAAAATGAAGGAAGAGAAAATCCAGAGAAATTTACTTGATAAAACGCAAAAAGTAAACACAGGAAGTCTTTTTACGAGAAGGTTTTTCCTAAAGTAAGGTTAAATTTTGTTTCACGTTCAGAAAAGTATTTTGGTTCTAGTTCCTGACCCCAGAAAGATAACAATACCACTGCTGTTTTGTGGTTTAGGATTTGGCGACATGCGTGGATATCTGCCGTATGGGACCAAGCCTTATCGAAGAATTTTACTTTTGACACGAACAGTGGTAAAACATAAATCTATTACAGCATAGAAAACTAACGCAGAAGTAATGTCTACAGTACATATGCCGGCTTTATATTGGCGTTGATATAATGTCAACATAAACTGTTACATGAATTGTAACGAGCAAGGAATATTTCTTCAACTACAAAATAACAAATGTCATTAAAATGAGAAAATGTCTGGAAGTAAAAGGAAAATGATGTATACAAATCACTCAAGAGAGGTTCCACATAATCAGCTCGACATGCTGGAAATAGTAGCTGTATATTATAAAATGAGGGATGGTAATAGCTCGAACACTTTCGATCAAAGACCGACCTGATTAAAGCACGCAGAAGTATTAGCAACGATAATACGACAACTCACTCTCTCCCTCTCTCTCTCTCTCTCTCTCTCTCATTCTCTCTCTCTCTCATTCTCTCTCTCTCTCATTCTCTCTCTCTCTCATTCTCTCTCTCTCCCCCCTCTCTCTCTCTCTCACTCACAGACACATCTAAAAGACGGTTAGGACGTAAATTATATATATATATATATATATAACTTACAAACAAGATTTATATATGTGTTGCTATGTACATCCGTGAGGACCTCACACCCCAGGTCCTCTTGTCATACTCAAACTCGGTGTGTGACACACTAATTGTACATATTAGGCAACTTGATGTAGTTGTGTGTGCTACATATCGCCCTCCAGATGCCCCAAGCCATGTGGGCAAGTTTGAAGACTGCCTTATAAAAATAGAAGTTCTAACCACATTAGAACAACACATAAGTGTACTTCTTATGGGAGACTTCAATCTGCCAAATGTCAGATGGCCCGAGGGCCTTTCTCTCCCAGGAATGACAAGATGTGAACGAGGACAGGCGAGGTCCCTCCTGAACCTCATCAACACCCTGTACATGGAGCAGGTAATACTCCAACCAACCAGGGCAGGTAACACACTGGATCTCTGCTTCACAAATGACATGGATCTCATCCATAATGTGAAAGTGACACCGACACTACTCTCGGATCACAACATGATAGAGCTGACCATGTACGGGCCAAAAGAGAGCACGGACATGCAGCCTACAAGAAACCCCCAGAATCTTTCCAGCTTGAACTACCATAAGGCAAACTGGAAACAAATTGAGAAAGAGATCCTCAAACAAAACTGGCCTAAATGTATCTCCTCGCCAGACATCGACGTGAAACTTCAACAATTCATGTCTGTAATGCAAGCCATATGTTACAAATATGTCCCAGAGAGAAAGGCCACTGTACACAAGAACAAAATCCCCGGAGAGAGGAAAATTCTAATGAGACGGCGTACAAAATTTTCAAATCGCCTAAACAAACAGATTGAAAGCAGTGAAAAGTCCCGCCTAAAAATAAAACTGTTGGAAATCGAAAAATGTCTGAAACTCTCCCATGAAAAGGAAAGAGCAGACAAAGAAGCCTGGGCTATAGACAACATAAAATCTAACCCCAGAGCTTTCTACAGGTATGCCAAAGAAACAGCTACGGTGCACTGTAGAATAGGGCCACTCCTCGAAAAGGACGGCACACTTACAGGAAAACCAATGAGGGTAAGTGAAATACTGAATGAGCAATTCAAGAGTGTTTTCACTCCCCCTTGGGCATCTCCAAATCACCAATCCAACTGACTTTTTTACCACTGCAGATATAAAATCAGAGGCGGCGACGATAGATTACATCGATATAAAGGAAGACGATGTAATCAAGGCTATAGATGAAATGAAAACAGACTCAGCTACTGGCCCCGATGGATTCCCGGCAATCCTCCTAAAAGCATGTAAGAGAGTCCTAGCAAGACCACTGCAGTTCCTCTTTCAGAGCTTCCTTGCAGCTGGCAAACTTCCAAGAAAACTGAAGGAAGGTAAATATGCCCCATTCATAAAGGAGGTAGCAGAGCGGAAGCCAAGAACTATAGACCTATCTCTCTGACCTCACACATCAGCAAGGTCATGGAACGAATAGTCAGAAGGAAGCTGATCACCTTCCTTGAAGAAAATGACTTGCTGACCGACACCCAACATGGTTTCCGACCGGGGAGAAGCTGTTTAACTCAGCTCCTACAACACTATGACTGGGTGCTGAAACGGCTACTCAACCACTCAAATGTGGAAGTGATATATCTCGACTTTGCAAAGGCCTTTGATAAAGTCGATCATGGAATGATATGTCACAAACTGCGTGATCTCAACATAGTTGGAAAACTGGGAGAATGGCTTCATGACTTTCTGAAAGATAGAAGTCAGGTGGTAGTAGCCAATGGGGCCACTTCCATTAACACGCAAATAGTGAGCGGTGTTCCGCAGGGCACTGTTCTGGGACCACTACTGTTCATAATGGCCCTCTCAGACATGCCCTCAGCCACGCAGAGAGCCACGATCACAAGTTATGCAGATGATACAAAAGTTTCACAGGCAATACAGAACCCTGAGGACACAAAACACCTGCAATGTGAGCTAGACAAAATATACAAGGGGCCGAAAAGAATAGCATGCAGTTCAATGCTGAAAAGTTTCAAGCTCTATACTATCAGCATGCAAAACTAAATGCAATACCCAATGAATACACTGGACCCGGAGGAATAGCAATCCCAGAGGCACAATCAGTGCGTGACCTAGGTATTTACATGAGTGATGACGCGACCTTTCGTGTACATGTTGCTAAATTGGCAATGAAATGTAGACGACTGGCCGGATGGATCCGCAGAACCTTTAGAACAAGAGAACAAGAAACCATGATGGTCCTCTGGAGGACACTTGTCCTAAGCCACTTTGACTACTGCTCTCAGTTATGGTCACCATCCAGTGTCAAGTTGATCACAGAGCTCGAGGCGATCCAACGTAGCTACACGAAGAAGATAGCCTCTATGCAGAATGTAAGCTACTGGGAAAGACTCAAGAAATTAAAATTATATTCCCTGGAGCGTAGGCGGGAAAGATATGCCATAATATACATCTGGAAGATCCTGGAGGGAAGTGTCCTGAACTTTGGCATCGAGAGTTACGCAAATGCCAGAACTGGGCCTCACTGCGTGGTGCCTAGGACTCCAAACTTGCCATCAAGATGTAGGACAAGATTCTGTGATAGCCTGGGCTTCCGAGGCCCACAGCTCTTCAATATCCTCCCGAAGAACCTAAGAGACCTGCATGGGGTGGATACAGATGTCTTTAAAATGAAGCTGGATCTCTTCGTCAGGTGTCCCAGATGAACCAACTTCACGGCAGGAGGGGCAGATGAGGGCAGCTGCATCGAACTCTCTCATGCACCAAATAGCAGTTGCTAGAAAGCCTTCATGAAGTGAAACCAAGTAGCAACACCAAATGGCGGTGCCCCAGCATGGCCACAGCTCATAAGCTGAAACTAGAATCAATCAATCAATCAATCATGTATATACACTACCGTCAGAAATTAATTAGCACCCTTGATTTGCTCTTCACTCAAGGTATGTGCTGTCACCTAGTGGCCATATCTCGAACTATTGCTTTGTTGCGAGTTCACTGTTGCGCAGAACGATGACGTAACTTTGTTTGCAGAGCAGTTTGAGAGTCTACAGCCTTATGATGTTGACATAGCAGTGCAACAACTTGGAGTGCGGATGCAGACAAATCTTCCTTTGTTTAATAGATATAGGTAGCGCCTCGCAAGGACCGAAATCACACCATACTAAGTTTTCTCATCGCGTAAGACGTTTTGAACAGCTCATAGGTTAATTGATTTAACCTATTTAACGTAGAAATTTGAGAAGTGCTAATTAATTTCTGACGCAAGTGTACACGACGGACTCGTTTCAGTTTCCATTTGCCAAATCCACTCACAAGGTCAGCCTATGGTTATAATAGAAGACACTTGCCCAAGGTTCCATGTTGTGGGACTGAACCAGGAACCATGCGGCTGGGAAGCAAACTACCACACAGCCACACCTGAATAATGATATTCCGGATTATATATTGGAACTCAAATGGTGCAAATTATATTCACATTTGTTGAGGCCTCTCTCATTTCTAGAATTTAGTTTAAATTCCCATGCGATCTTTCTACCCCTCTTGTATAATATTCCAATCTGAGTTGATTTAGAATGATTTACAAGTTTTAGAATTCTTTGAAATGAAAAAGCTGATCAACGAATTTAAGAACAAGAACGGAAAATACAATTTATATAAAATAATTTACTTCGACTTTGATGCCTTCTTCTGTCCATATGTACGCCATTACTTAACGATAAAGTACAAAGATTTTGTACTTTATAGCGTCACCGAAAAAATGGATAAAAAGTGAAGAGTTAGTGATTGCAAAGTTTAAAATAAGATTAGGGAATATATTATCGTAGGGATTGTATTAAAGTTGTGCCATATCTCAGTCACAAATAGCTGCAATAACGATTATGAAGTTTGCAATATTAAACCGCAATTAAATGGGGAAAAAAGAGAACGATTGGCATATGTTTGTTGAAGTGAATCAATTTAGACTTGACTGTCGTTTGTTAATGTGAAAACCTATGAATCGTACAAATGCCGAAACCCTAGCCATCACATGCGATGGTTATTTGAGGTTTTATAACTTTAAAATTGTTCAAAATCTGACTGCAGTGAAACCAGAACGGAAGAGGCAGTCATGCAATGATATTGGCATTTGAGGCCAACAAAAGGAGAAAAGATTTCGGTGAAGGAGGTTCATTATTGTATGTTATATACATTGAAGAAATCTAGAAACGGTATAGCGATATAAATAATGCGAAGAATATCTATGATAAATGATGGTTGCTTACAGAATATCATAACTGGGAAATAGAATGGAATATCACTTATATGAGAGAATGTCTTCTCTCAGACTCCGGAGACCAAGGGTAAATGTTTAGTCGAGATATCATAACTTGAAATAAATAAGATATAAGTTTTCTCTTCAAAGGAGATATTCATATCTTATATATATATATATATATGTATGTATGTATCAGACTTCAATCTCTCTGTGAAGTGATGCTATGTAGAATAATGTATGTTGCTATAAATACTCCGAAACGCCACCAACAGCATTAGAGGAATATATTTCTCAGCTGCGATATATATATATATATATATATATATATAAACATATATATATACATATATATATATACATATACATATATATATATATATATATATATACATATATATATATATGTATATATATATATGTATATATATATCTGTATATGTATATATATGTATATATATATATGTATATATATATGTATATATATATATGTGTATATATATATAATATATATATATATATATTATATATAATATATATATATATATCGTGGGATGATGATGGTCTTTCCCGTCGAAGATGGCGTGTGAGTGTTCAGCTTTTTGCCGAATTATCTGCACAAATGATTTGTTAATAATGATCAAACGTGTGTGTTGTACTTTAGCTCACCCCTTGCATCAAATCAATGTTTCCTGAACAGGTGAACGATCTACCACGCGTCGGGTATCAACGCGATCGCAGAGCAATGTGGCATGAAATGTTTTGCTCAAGAACACAACGTACCACCCGGTCTAGGAATTGAAACCACAATCTTACGATCGTGGGTGCAACACCCTAACCACTAGGCCAAGAGCCCTCACATACAACAGAATAGATGTCCGTAAACACACTTTTAGAATATTTCAGAGAAAACTTCACTAAAATGTAGGCCTTGTGTCTCTCAGCTTCAGTCATAGACAACAAATAAAGAACGTTGCCCACATTACACAATTTCGGGTGAGGAGAATAAACAAGGAAAAAGAAGGCAGTTTCTTAAAAAATGCGATGAACCAAGATGAATTAAACCCTTCTTACTTTCGACTGGCCATGATAGATGTCTAAGAAAACCATAAAGAAAATAATTCAACGAAGATTGCCTACAAACGATAAAACCATTTGGAAGTTGTGATATAATGACGTGGGTTTGTTTCACTTGTCACATTTTTAGACCACACATAAATCACTAAAACATAAGTTTCACCGTCTGTCATAACATATTTCTTTGTAAAATAGACTAGTAATTCCAGACAGATGCACACAACCAGCATGATAATCCACCTGCTTATTCAGTCATATTTGTTAAAAATATTACATCAAAATCATGAATTTAACATGTAGGTTATGGCTAATATATTTAATATATGTTAGCTGTAACCTACACTAAAACTGTTAGAAAGGAATATATCGTAAGAAATAATAATATTTAATGAGTGGTGTTATTAAAGAAAGGTCATTTAAGCAAAATGTAATCCTTGATTACTATAAAATGACAAAATGCTCACGGATTGAACGATCGCTTTTGACCACAGGCCTGACTAAACAACAACAACAATTGCATGGAAACAAAGTTTTCAGTTGCACCTCTACAACACAAACGACACTTCTGCGTACATACACACATGCACACACACACACACACCACCACCACCACCACATCCTATGACACTTTTAAAATATCCAGAAAGATTCAATATAGATATTACCAACCCACGTATTCACTCTTCAATACGTAACATGGATCCCGACCGTTATACACATCCACCATTCTAATCACAGCCCTTGCGACACAAAATATACGCGACGACTTCACATCCACCCCACACAACATCCTGATTAACATCAACGTCAGTAAAAGTTTCCACTCCATTGTCCACTAATCACTTATAACAACTTCTTAAAGAAGCAGCAGAAAACTCCAGGTAGTAAAGTGTCTCTTTAGTTATCAAACTTAGATAATATGCAGCAACAACACATCCAGATTTTATTAGTTCAGTAACTGGTGTACCACAAGGATCTGTTCTTTCCTATATTCTTTTTAACATACACATCTACGACAATCTCTTCTCCTCGCATACAGTCTCGTATGCAAAAGACATAGAATTCACATATTTCTACTTTTAGTGAGACGTCTTCGGAATAACTCATCTTTACATCAATCTACTTGAAACTTTATTATAAAAACGGGTTTGAAGCAGCCCCCATCACAAAGTCAACGTTTTGTTTCTTACTAACAACAGCAAAAACAGGAGATTTTGGTTATAGTCAATAACCAAACATATCCCAGCGAACGAAGAGAGCGAGAGAGAGGGGGGAAGAGAAAGAGAGAGAGGACAATATAAGGAGTTACGTACATGGATCTGCATTCAATATTGAAAACAACGCACAAATGTATTTAGAGCCGTCACAGCTTTCTCATTTCACAAACACAGACATAGTTAATAATGGAGAAAAAACAATACATTCTATGAAGGCACAAACTCTTACAAGGAATATACGAGACGATGACAGAACGTCTACGTTGTTATTTCGCCTGCTAGAAATAGTAGACATATCTATCTCAAATTATAGCACTTTATTTCTATTGAAGACTGTACGCTCATGACTGGAACAAGTTTGATCATAGATTTTTTTCTCGAATTGAACTTACTCTCAGAAAACAATTATGAATACGACTCACTTTGCATTTTCGCGAGATGCCATGTGATTGATCAAACAAACAGATCAGTCACAGGATGAGATAAAAAGTCTAGCCGGACGTTGGAAGAGAACTGTTTAATAAAGTAGATAAGCTCAACCCTTACCAGTTTATTTTACTATAGGCGCAGGCGTGGCTGTGTGGTAAGAAGTTTGCCTCCTAACCACATGGTTCCGGGTTCATTCCCACTGCCTGGCACCTTGGACAAGTGCCTTCTACTATAGCCTTGGACTGGGCAAAGTCTTGTGAGTGAATCTGGTAAGCGGAAACTGAAAGAAGCCCATGGTATATTTATTTGTGTGTATGTAACTTTGTGTCTGCATTTGGCCCCACCACTGCTTCACAATCGGAGTTGGTCTCTTTACGCCCTTATAACTTAGAGGTTCGACAAAAGAGACCCGTAGTGGCAGGTTTTACAAATGATAATAATAATAATGATGATGATGATGATGATGATGATGATAACGCATGCCCTGCGTCTAGATAATTTTTTTCGCAAATCATTGTGTGGCTTAGAATGTGTTGCTTATCCATGCTTTATAATTGAACTGCGTTAGAGTTTTGTTTCTTTTTAAGTATCACCATTATAAGTATTAATATTCCGGTGAAATTAAGAAATCAATTCGTAAATAAACGAAACCCTAGAATCCATCACTGTACACACACACACACACATACAGTCACATATCTATGTATATATTTATGTATGCTTGAAGATAATCAAACCAAATTTTCATCATTTCCAGTCACACACCCAATGGGTATTTCTGCCAAATTTGGTGAAAATCCATTCAGCCTTTTTCCAGTAATTTTGCAAACACACAGGCAAACAGACAAAGACGAGTGATTACAATACCCTGCTTTCGTTTACACGCGATGGGTAATGATAATAATAATAATAATAATAATAATAATAATAATAATAATAATAATAATAATAATAATAATAATAAATCCTACGAAAAACTTTGCCTATGTAATTCCCAAACATTTTAATCTGTAAACATTGTCAAAAGAACTTTTAAGTGTACATAATAGCAAACACCTTTTACTGTCGTCTTAACACAACACCAGCATCTTATAATCAAATTACTTTTAAAACAATCTTCTAATTTTCTTGTTTTCACAGACATTCTCTAGAACAATACTTAGTGCAAAACCAAATATTTGACACCCTAGTCATAACACCAACTTGAACTTCTAACTTGTTGTCTCATGAGGTCTCTGGGTGAGACTTGGAGTCAACTTGTACAAATACAAAGCAAAAGTCAAACATAATAATAATAATAATAATAATAATAATAATAATAATAATAATAATAGTCTAAAAAAATAATAGTGGTTTCAAATTTTTGTCACAAGGAGAGACATTTTGGCGGGAGGGGGTGTGCCAATTACATCGATTCCAGTGTTCAACTGATACTTAATTTATCAACCCTGAAATGATGGAAGTCAAATCGATCTCGGTGGAATTTGAACTCAGAACATAGCGACGGGCGAAATACTGCTAAGCATTTAGCCCGGCGTATTAACGAGTATGCCAGCTCACCACCTTAAATAATAATAATAATAATAATAATAATAATAATAATAATAATAATAATAATAATAATAATAATAATAATACTAATAATAATAATAATAATAATAATCACAGACATGACAGAGTTGGAACCTACATACATTGGAAGCTATGCCAACATTATGGAATAACAACAGAAAAAAGATGGTATAGGCACACACCAGAAAAGGTCACAGAAAACGAGAAAGCAACCATACTCTGGGATATGCCGATACACACAGATAGAGAAATTAAGGCCAACAGACCAGATATAGTTGTCAGAGATCATGAAGAAAAAAAATGCTTTCTAATTGATGTATCAATACCGGCTGATGACGACGTGTCTCTAAAAGAAATGGAGAAACTCTCAAAATACAAAGACCTGGAAATAGAGGTAACTAGAATGTGGAACCTGAAAACAGAAACAATTCCTATCATAGTAGGTGCATTAGGCATGATAAAAAAATATTCAGACAATACATAACAAAAACACCAGGACTTACAAACACATATAACATACAGAAAATTGCACTACTAGGCACTGCACACATCCTACGCAGAACACTTTCCATACAATAACCATCAGAGCATCACAACAAATCACAGCACATACCCAAGGCACACAGAGCTGCGCTCGGTAGTGAAGTGAAAGCACGCTATAAAAATAAAACTACTGAATAATAATAATATAATAATAATAATAATAATAATAATAATAATAATAATAATAATAATAATAATAATATTCCCAAGAACAAGCGCTAAGGACCAATTATATGAAGTGAAGAATAGATAACACTACCAACAGCGGCAAATGCAGAATGTGTGGTGAGAACGGTGAAATGGTATGGCATATCGTTAGCGAATGCCCGAAATTGGCACAAGGCAAATCCGGACGATGCCATGACAATGAGGCAAGAATGATCTCCTGGGATCTCTGTAGAAATCACGGCCTACAAAGAGCAAAGACGTTATATGAACAAAATTCAGAAGGAGTCACCGAAAATGAGAATTGCAAAATCCTGTGGGATGCAATGATCAGATGTGATCACCTGACCAGACATCGGCAACTGGACATTGTTGTGGTGAATAAAACCGAAAGAACATGTATGATAATCGACATAGCAGGCCCCGGTGATAATAGGATCAATGTGAAAGAAGAAGAAAAAATAAACAGGTATGAAGATTTGAAGTGGGAAATATGAAGAGAGTAGACATGATACCAATAGTAACTGGTTTGCTTGGAAGTATCAGCACTCAACTACCAAAATGATTGGTGCAAGTGTGAATATAGAACACCAACAAAAATCAGCATTGCTTGGAACTGCAAGAATTCTTCGCAGGGATCTTGAAGCATGACCAGTAAATAAGTGTCACCTTAGTCTGCTGACTGTGGACAGCTGACACTTTCCATCATACCAAGCAAAATAAGCAGTGAATAATAATAATAATAATAATAATAATAATAATAATAATAATAATAATAATAATAATAATAATAAAGTGCTGGAGTCGATTCGTTCGGCTAAAATTCTTCAAGGCGGTGCCCCAGCATGGCCGCAGTCTACTGACTGAAACAAGCAAAAGATATAAGATAAACGATGAATACACAGTTTGGCGCATACATTGAGATACACCAACAAACAACCTCTAACACTACTTCGAAACCATCCCAAAATACGCTGTCCGCCCCACGATTAATCCAGACAAACAGAAATAACATATACGCAAAAAATATTCGCCGTATACAGCATATTCTTTATAGTAATTTATTGTGATTTGTTTGTTGAGAAGAGATTGGGATTGATTTACCAGTCAGGGCTGGTATAAGCATTAGCTATGCTACGATGCATACCACCAATGATAGCAAAACAACGACAGCAATTGTGGTGTTCTGATAAACTTTTATTCTTTTGCTTCCGTTTTGGCAACCATCAAAATCAACAGGTGTACAATTGAATAAGTGAGAGGCCTCAAAAGTCTCAGGCAATCGGTTAGAAACAACAGCTAAATCGCCTTTAATGGAAGTTCCGGCGTCTTATATAAGCTTAAAGCATACATGATGTAAATTACTGATGTTTTAGTATCAATATACTCGGTGCTACAGAATTATTTAGCGTTACATAAATGTTTCTTCGATACCTGTTTCAAAATCAGATGGAAATGTTTTGGCTGGAACGCTTTCCATGATTAGCCTGCGCCATCGGGGTTGACCTAGGGTTAAGTACCAACAACAACAACAACAACAACTGAAACTACTAAGAGGGTAAAAGTACATGCAGAAAAAATAATCGTTTTTGCTCTGAGATTTCCATATCTTTGTATTCGCCTTGTTTCAAAGACGAAAATTTCTTGAAGGTTCGTTTGGTTGGAATTTTGAGTTTTAAATTTCAAATTGACAAAACATATATTTTGATAAGCCATAGTAGACTAACATTAATTCAACATTCTATCTATCTATCTATCTATCTATCTATCTATCTATCTATCTATCTATCTGTCTATATCTATCTATCTATCTATGTATCTGTCTATCTATCTATCTATCTATCTATCTATCTATCTATCTATCTATCTATCTATCTATCTATCTATCTATCTATCTATCTATCTATCTATCTAACTGTCCGTCTGTCTCTCTCTCTATTTATCTGTCTCTCTATTTATCTATCTATCTATCTATCTATCTATCTATCTATCTATCTATCATCATCCTCTATCTGTCTCTCTGTTAGTCTCCCTCTCTCTCTCTCTCCCCTCTCTTTCTCTTTCTCTCTCCACGCACATACATACAGGTACGTCTTCGAGTGTGTGCGTTCGTTTGTGTTCGCCTACGTTTCTGTGTCAACAGATTTTTCAAACTCTATTTACATCAATTTCAGACACGTTCGCCATTTCGTACATTCATTGTTCTTCATGGAATCTGGTTCAATAGCGATTCTTAGTTTCGTCATTCCTTAGGTTCAATTTCACACCCAGAAATAAAAACAAACCTTGAAAAACTGCAAAAATAAGACATACATACGTATATACATACATACATGCATGCATACATCCATACATGCATATATGTATATCTGTGAGCATATATGGGTGTATATATATATATATATATG
>NC_043004.1:78903649-78941149 GCF_006345805.1 Octopus sinensis | reverse complement strand
ATTTATGTATATATGTATATATCTGTATGTGTATATATGAGTTTGTATGCGTGTGTGTGTGTTTGTGTGTGTTAAGCTGTATTGGTCCAAGTCAGCTGCCAGTCTCTTGAATAAACATCGGTGGCGTGGAGAGGGGAAACTTGCATTTATTTGCAACTGCTAATCTTTTGCAAAAATTCTTGCATACATCTGCACATACATGAGCAGATGTATGGTCAACCCTGACCGACATAGGTTTACCTCTATATAGACTTATATACAAACAGATAAATATAAAAGCATAGTTATTACAGAAAATAGCGAAATTACTGCATTTTGCTAACAACTTATGTTTCGTCGTTTGTATCCGTTTGTCTGTCCTTGTTTGTCCATTCCGTGTTTAGCTCCTTGTGGGCAGTAAAGAAAGAGGTATTTCGTCTGCAGCTACGTTCTGAGTTCGAATTCCGTCGAGGTCGACTTTGCCTTTCATCCTTTCGGGGTCGATTAAATAAGTACCAGTTACGCATTGAGGTAGATATAATCGACTTAATCCGTTTGTCTGTCCTTGTTTGTCCTCCCTGTGTTTAGCCCCTTGTGATGATGATGATGGCAATCCCTCAAGGTCGAGGATGATGGTCTTCGCGCAAATTTACTGGTGAGTCCGTAGGTGACCGATAAGACCAATTCTTGCTTGAAAAGATCGGTCGCAGTGCGGACATCTAGTGCCGGAAGGGAGAGTCGCACGTGGTTGTTGTTGGCGCTCCTTCCGTCGTCGTCTTTTCTCCTCCAACTCTGCAGACCTTTTCGACTCGAAAGTCGCCGTTCCCTCATGGATGGTGGTTTTCCAGGGTGGTCTGTTTTTTGCCGTTTCCTCCCAGTTAGTGAAGTAGATGTCACACTTTTTGAGGTTCGTTTTCAGGGAGTCCTTGTAGCGTTTCTTCTGGCCTCCTTTTGTACGATTGCAGTCTTTGAGTTGGGAGTAGAAGATCTGTTTGGGAAGTCGTTCGTCAGTCATTCTAACCACGTGGCCGCTCCATCTTAGTTGGCCTTTGATGACATAGGCTTCGATGTTGGTCATTTTTGCTTCTTGTAGCACGCTGACGTTTGTTCTTCTGTCTTCCCAGTTGATGTTAAGGATCTTCCGAAGACAGCGTTGGTGAAATTTCTCGAGCGTTTTCAGGTGGTGACTATACGGGGTCCAGGTTTCGGATGCGTAAAGGAAGGTTGGAATAATGACTGCCCTGTACACCATGAGTTTGGTTTCGGTTCGGATGTCCCGATCAGCAAAAACTCTTGTTCGAAGCTTGTCGAAAGCTGTTCCTGCACACTTCAGACGGTGTTGGATTTCATCACTGAGGTCTACCTTTGCTGACAGATGGCTCCCAAGGTAGCAGAAATGGTTCACATTTTTCAGTGGAATTCCTTCAGGTTGAATCGATGGCGGGTTGTCAACACGGGCATTGGGAGGAGGTTGGTAGAGTAAGTGAGTCTTCTTGATGTTGATGCTCAGTCCAAGTTTAATATATGCATGATGAAAAGCATTTAGGATCTGTTGGAGGTGATACTCTCTGTAAGCTGCTACACTGTTGTCGTCGGCATATTGGAACTCTAGCAAGCTTCGCGCCATTGTCTTTGACGTAGTTTTGAGGCGAGCGAGGTTGAAAAGCTTGCCGTCCATTCTGTACGAGATCTCGATGCCAGGTGGAAGGTCATCTCGTATGATGTGCAACACTGTCGCGATAAAGATGGTAAAGAGAGTTGGCGCTATCACGCAGCCTTGCTTCACTCCGGAGGTGACTTTAAAGGGCTCAGAACTGCCTCTGTCGGTCTGGACTCTGGCGTGCATATTGTCGTGGAGGAGTTTGAGGATCCGGATGAACTTATCTGGGCATCCATACTGGGAGAGAATATCCCAGAGGAGCTCTCGCGAGACACGATCAAAGGCTTTGGATAGGTCGATAAAGGCCAAATAGAGCGGTTGGTGTTGCTCACGACATTTTTCTTGTAGCTGTCGCAGCGTGAAGATCATATCGGTTGTGCTTCGTGATGGCCTAACGCCGGTCTGCGTCTGCGTAAAGAAATAGGTATATTTAAATACGTAAAAATGGGATGATTTGATCGACTAAACCCCTTAAGGCGGTGCCCCAGCAGGCCACAGTCCAATGACTGAAACAAGTAAAAGATAAAAGATATTGGCCTCCATTTGCTCCAAGTCGTTTTAACGTATTCAATATATTCAAATATACCGTATTTACACGAGTAAATACGGTATATTTAAACACGCAAAGAACAAAATTCTTCACTTTTATGTTTTAGAGCCGGAACGACAGCCCTGTGAAAAATTCATGTAAAGAAACAGGATTCCAATCTATCAAAATCACTTTAATAGTTATTTCGAAATTGGCCCAAGCGAAATTCACGAGAACTGGAACTACATGGCCAATTAATACAGCAAACCGAGAATCTCGGAAGATCGCAGCCTTTTGTAGACGGGCGGGAACTTAAAACGAGAAACTGAAACGCTAATTACAGCCACTCAGGAACAAACCCTAACAGCAAATCTTATAAAGGCAAAAATCGACAAAACTCAATCAGACAGAAAATGTCGGTTTGGAGGAAAGGAGACGAGAGTAACAATCACCTTATGAATGAGTGCAGTATACTAGCACTAAATGAGTATAAGCGCAGACATGACTGTGTAGGAAAACGGGTGCCAAGAGTGTAACTTGAAAACAACGGAAAAATTATTTGAACACGAACCAAAGGCTGTGATTGAAAATGAGAATTACAAGATCTTCTGGGACTTCGCCATATACACTGACCATACTATTGAGACAAAAAAGTCCAGAAATTTATGGAGGACAAACTACTTTTTTCGAAAGTCACCTAAGTGAAATCTAAACGTTGAAATCAATTTCATGCAAAAGTATCGTAAGAATTGTCGCGTGTACTGGGACTCACTGGGCCGATGCTCGGTTTCTTCGGAACATTATTGACCAAAATCATAATACTCCCCACTGAACGGGATGCCAGTCCATTGCCAGGTTACTCACAGCCGTCTCTATGATGCTTTCTCTCTCATTGCACGCGCGCGCGTGTGTATCTATAGCGTTCCTTTGCTCATTGCCTGCCACAAAACATGTGCGCTCATTCTCAACCCCTTATTTTAATTCTCTCTCTTTCTCTCTCTCTCTCGATATATATATATATATATATATATATATATATATATATATATATATATATTATATATATATATATCAGAGTAGGCACATAAATGCGAAACAAGGTGGAAAAAATAGTACTCGAACACCAGAGGTAGAGTAATATGCTTTATTAAAAAGCAGCAAAAATATCACAAAAAACTGTTACTCAGAGTTTCACGTGCCCGTTCGTCTTTCAGTTTTGTTTAGACTCTAATTAAAACTGTTCGACGAACGGGGACGTGAAACTCTGAGTAACAGTTTTTTGTGATATTTGTGCTGCTTTTTAATAAAGTATATATATATATATATATATATATTATATATATAATATATATATAGGGAGAGTTTACGAAAAAACAAAAGACGAAGACAGGTGGTGTACAAAGTACAAAACAAACAGATGTATTAGTATAACGCTCAGGAATAGAAAAAGTCTTTTACCTTCATATATATATATATCTTAGAGATCATAGAAAGGGTATAGTAAAGCGACAAATGACTCATAACTTGTAGAGTATCGTTAGGGAATGCTTTTCAATTTAAATTGCTTAGTATAAGAGAGGAATGTAGGTAGGACAAGATGAATTGTGTTTACAAATATTACGAGATGTCTTATGTGAAACTGCCACGAAACTCGCCAATAATGTTAGCCTAAAAAACTAAGATAAATAAAACATATTGTAATAAAATAACATTCAGCATTATATCATGGTTGATTGTCACGTAAACAGGATTAGAGATATTGTAATCTATTGGTGCTTAGGTTACACTTGTATTTAATTTGCTTATGACTTACAGTCATGTATATACACTAGCAATGAACGCATAATAAAACTAATGGAAAACATTCCGGGTGAAATACTGCAAATAATTGACGGATGCATCACTGCAGTTGCATGATAGAGGTTAGTCTCTGGTTAGAATCGCTCGCCAATGGTGGCGCCCCCTCTCTTCCATTTTATGTCAATCGATGACCGGGTTTAGATTTCAGATCTGCAAACGTTTCGTTTGAAAGGTCGTACATAAAGTGAATAAAACATAAACTATATTTTTTCACCGTTTAGCAGACAACAAAATATCAAACATAGCACGATGTTGATAATAATAATGATAATAATAAAATAATAATAATAATAATAATAATAATAATAATAATAATAATAATAATGATGATGATAATGATAATAATAATAATGGTAATAATAATAATGATGATGATGATAATGACAATAATAATAATAATAATAATAATAATAATAATAATAATAATAATAATAATAATAATATCGTTTCTCCTAAAAGCACAAGGCCTGAAACTTTGGGGGTGGGGGCTAGTCGATTACATCGACCTCAGTGCATAACTGGGACTTATAATTTCAAATTGCGGCACAAAGCCCGCAATTTCGAGGAAAGGGTTAAGTCGATTATATCGATCCCCAGTGTTCAACTGGTACTTCTTTTGTCGACCCTGAAAAAATGAAAAGCAAAGTTGAAATCAGCAGAATTTGAACGCAGAACGTGAAGACGGACAATATGCTGCTAAGCATTTTAACCGGTATGTTAATGATTCTGCCAGCTCGCCGCCTTAATAATAATAATAATAATAATAATATAATAATAATATATACTCCTTCTATTATAGACATAAGGCCTGAAATTTGGGGGAGGAGGAATAGTCGATTACATCGACCCCAGCGCGTAACTAGTACTTATTTAATTGACCCCGAAAGGATGAAAGGCAAAGTCGACCTCGGCGGAATTTGAACTCAGAAAGTAGCGGTAGACGAACCACTGCTAAGCATTTCGCCCGGCGTGCTAACAGTTCTACCACCTCGCCGCCTTAATAATAATAATAAAATAATAATAACAACAACAACAACAACAACAACAACAACATATTTCACGGAATTAATGGTGAACGTATTGGGTCATTTCTGTAAACTTTATTTAAAAAAACCTGAAAGCGTATCCTGTGTTGTGTCTCTATGGAAAGATAGTCTCTTATCTGCTAATCATTGGAAGGCGAAGGTAATAGGAATACGATGATTATTTAATGCACTTTATGTATATATATATATATACACTACTTTATGCATAAAATAGACTTAATACACAGCACTCATAAAATAAATATTGATTCTTATTTTTCCATTTTTCCCATAAACAAAAGAAATAACAAGTATATTAATGGTTTATAAGTCAATATTGTGTCCTACCTTTTTGTGTTATCAGTGTGACATTCTCATTTTTAGGTGATAAACTATAGATTTGTAAATTGGTCAATCCAATAGTGTTACACCGCTAAACTTAGTGGATAATTGACCGATTGGGTGTAGAGCTGATGAGATAGCAATAACTCTTGAAATATGCATGTACACTTATTACCTACTTTTTCTACCATCGATCTCATTAATTAAGTAGACGTATTCGTATACGAAACGTAGTAACTTACAGTTCTGGTTCTAGATTCAAAAGAAAATCTATAGTTTAATTAAGTTAGACATGGCCTGGGCCAATAATGGCCGAAACCTATCAAAGTATCAAAGTACCAAAGTATATATATATATATATATATATATATATATATATATATATATATATATATATATGCATGCATGTATGTATGCATGCATGTATATATGTATATATGTATGTCTATAAAGTGGTTTTAAAAGTGTTTAGAGTGTTATACAATGCACTAAAATGTTCACACTTATTGCAGTTTATATCTTATTATTTTGGATATACAACAACAACAACAATATTATTTGAGGAAAACTCTCACCTTATATGTGGAAAAGTATCAGCTGTCCACAGTAGGATTATTACTCCTCTTCCTCCTCCTCTTACTACTACTAGTAATAGTAGTAGTAGTAGTAGTAGTAGTAGTAGTAGTAGTAGTAGTAGAAAGCAGCAGCAGCAGCAGTAGTTATATTATAGTAGTAGTAGTAGTTAGTAGTAGTAGTAGTAGTAGTAGGAGTCCTTTGACTCCTTGATTTGTTGAGTATATAAACAAATTGGTTGCTTATTTCTATGGGATTGATCAAATTGATGTAAACACCTCTGATGAAAGCTCAATAAGGTTCGAAAGTCGATAAAGGTTGTTCATAAACTTTTCAATCTGTGGGGAAATAGTTAAGTTGTCGTTTACATATCTACTACAGAGATGTTATATATATATATATATATATATATATAATATAAAGAAAAACGGACGAGGTATATATATTCGTGTATGTGATATATATATATATATATATTATATATATATATATAACTTATAAAATAAGGACAAAAGAAAATTCTAATGCCAAATATGCCGAAATTTGACAAATTGTCAATCACCATTATAATTTATGCGTCTCGAACTTTTTTTTATCCTACATTAGATGTAAATTTAATAGTGTTCACTTCCGGACTCTCTCACTCTGAGAAATTTTCTAGTTCGAATCACACGTGTCTCGAGATGTGCTGAAGATTTTCTATTTTGGATATATTTGGGGTACTTAGATCTGCTCAAGACTTAGTGCTTACTTTTTCCCATGAGTATGAGTAAGTATTTCATTTATGTCTTACGTATTTATCGCTGAGGAGAAGAAAATTCTTATGAATTAACTTTGAAATTGGGACCAATAAGGTAATAACGGAATTTTTTAGAAATTTCTATCGGCTTGTTTCGAGACGCATAAATTATAATGGTGATTGACAATTTGTCAAATTTCGGCATATTTGCATTAGAATTTTTCTTTTGCTCTTATTTTATAAGTTTTTTATAAATTTAACCTTTAAATGCTAGCCATTAGATGTATATATATATATATATATATATATATATATATATATATATATATATATAAATATTTCTACACGTGCGGTATCTTAAACTTTACTTTGTTATTATATATATATATAATATATATATATTATATATAATATAATAATATATATATAAAGCAAAGAAAAGTTGTAAGATACCGCACGAGTGAAAATTATATCAGAAAGAAGGTTTGAAAATGCAATTTCAAAGATATCTTTAAAATTGCATTTTCAAACCTTCTTTCAGATATATATATTATATATATATATATATATATATATATATCGCATACACGAATCATCTTTATACATCGTCTGTCCTTTCTATCGCTAACCCTCATCTTTTAGTTTTCAAATAAGTGATTTGTTATTTAACAAGCACAAATCAGATGAAATACTAAGCTTTTTTAACACTATTTAATCCTCTCGTGGTTAAAATATTAATCCTACATTTAAATTCCAGCTAAAGCTCATATGTAGTTTAATTCTGTAACACGATTCTAAAAAAAAAACCCAATTCAATTTGAATTAATTCAGGGAGTATTATATAATAAGTAAAAAGCAACGATTTTTTGTTCTTTTTGTTCAGAGAAAAACGCAAGTCACATTAACTTGCCACAACCTCTGTTATTGTAAAATCATCATATGGACGTTTTCTTTTGTGTTTCACAACAACAACAAACAAACGATCCCCGATCGTAACATTCCCACCACGCGTTCCTGTCGTGAGAGAACCGTGGGAGATTCAAATAGATACTGCTTACGTATTTCGTGTGTATCTAAACATTCAAGCCATGAATATAGCCAGTATGCAGATGTCTCCTGTTTTATTGTTAGTAAAGACTTTTAGATCCACCACATATCTTCACATCAAAGTTGGTTTAGCAATGAATACGTTGAATAAAGCTTTGAAATAACGTAGACTAAATACAGTGTATTTCAAATGTTTTCATTGCGAACGTGTGCTGCTAAGTAAATAATATTGTAAGAATGATGTAACTTCTTATATTCACAAATCATTCGATTTAACTTTAGTAATTTTTTATAATACAGATATCAAATATTCTTTTCTACTCTAAGCACAAGGCCCGAAATTTTTGGAGAGGTGGGGGCCAGTCGATTACATCGACCCCCGTACGTAATTGGTGCTTAATTTATCGACCCTGAAAGGATTAAAGGCAAAGTCGACCTCGGCGAAATTTGAACTCAGAACGTAAAGACAGACGAAATACCCATTTCTTTACTACCTACAAGGGGCTAAACACAGAGGAAACAAACAAGGACAGACACACGGATTAAGTCGATTATATCGACCCCAGTGCGCAACTGGTACTTAATTTATCGACCCCGAAAGGATGAAAGGTAAAGTCGACCTCGGCGGAATTTGAACTCAGAACGTAACGGCAGACGAAATACGGCTACACGTTTCGCCCGGCGTGCTAACGTTTCTGCCAGTTTGCCGCCTTAGATTATCCAATATTATATCCGATGTAGTAAAAGTAAGAGAGGGAGAGAGAGAGAGACAGACAGAGAGACAGACAGACAGACAGAGAGACAGACAGACAGACAGAGAAAGAGAGAGAGAAAGAGTAATATACCAGATTGGATCAGATAATTATGTTGTTATTTAGTACAGAGGTCAGCCTTGTGTGAATAGATTTATGATCATAGGTGTGCTGGTTGTAACTATTCCAACACAAGCTCAGACTATGAATATGTAGGATTACATTTTTGACTTGTGCTTCCATTTGCACGACAGTGAGGTGTAATTTGAAAACCATTATTCTGCTATTTCAAGCAAGTCGAGCGATTTTGCAGATTCATGGCTCGAATCTCAAATATGCATCTTAAGTCAAAAATATATGAAATAACAAAAACGATGGCAACAGCTAAACATTCGTGCATTGGTTGCCTTCCCTGCTTGCTAATGGAAGATTAGAAGGTAAAAACTGTTATGATTGCTACAGAATAGAGAGGAAATGGAAATTGTGGGCCAGGAATAATAGTGTGTTGATGATTATTTACCAATCATCTGGATGACCGTCATTTGGATGTGATATTCGTCGTGTGTATAGCAGTAGCACCTTGTTTGATGGGTGAGTATTGAACAGTTTTGAGGTCCATGCTGTGAAGGAATCACATATTTAGTACGAAGTGTCTCGGTCATATATGGCTGGCGAAAGTTAAAAAGGAGTAACGATTTATGTCATCTACAAAGAAATGAAAGTTGTTAGAAGTGATAGTAAGCAGGTCGCTGATGTTCATGAGGAAAAGTATGAGAGACTTCATCCAACCTAGGGGGACGCCAATGTTGCGAATCAACTCCCTTTTGGCTAAAAACAAAAACACTAGTGATATCTAAGGAACATTAAAGTTCAATGTATTATCTAGTTTATATTTCTAAAAAAACACCGCACCTATTATTGGTTTCAAATTTTGGCACAAGGCCAGCAATTTTGGGTAGAGCGTAAGTCGATTACATCGAGCCCAGTGCTCAACTGGTACTTATTTCATCGACTCCCAAAGGATGAAAGACACAGTCGACCCCGGTGAAATTTGAACTCAGGACGTAGATATGGACGAAATGCCGCTAAGCATTTCACCCGGCGTGCAAACTATTCTGCCAGCTCGCCGCCTTATCCGCACGTGTTATTAGATATTGTTTTACAGACAAATGTCGTTTTTACTGCTTGCTAACCCTCACCTCTCATTTTTCAAGTAAGGGATTTGTCATTTAGTACCTACAAATGAGATATGACACTAATCTTTTTAACAGGTGCTGTCCTTTCCTCTCTGAATAAACTATGAAAAAGAAAAGAAAAACTTTGAATCAGGAGAGATTGAAGATGAACCTCAATTTACAAGTAGCTGCATCTCTCCAGATGGAGTAAATTGTTATTGACCATAGGCGCAGGAGTGGCTGTGTGGTAAGCAGCTTGCTTACCAACCACACGGTTCCGGGTTCAGTCCCATTGCCTGACACTTTGGGCAAGTGTCTTATACTATAGCCTCGTAGTTCAAATCCTGTGAATGTCAACTTCACCTTTGCAGTTGATAAAATAAACTAGAAATCAAATATTGGGATCGATGGCATCGACAGAACCCTCCCCTTTTTACCTGCTGGCCTTTGTCTCAATCAGAAATTAAAAGTGAGTTCAAATTTTACTGAAATTAACGTTGCTTTCCATTGATAAAATAAAGTACCCGTCATATAAGCGCAGCGTGGCGATGTGGTAAAAAGCTTGCTTTCCAACCACATGATTCCGGGTTCAGTTCCACTGTGTGGCACCTTGGGCAAGTGTGTTCTACTATAACCTCGGGTCAATCAGAGCCTTGTGAGTGGATTTGGTAGGCGAAAACTGAAAATAGCCCGTTATATATGCATGTGTGTGTGTGTGTGTTTATGTGTCTGTGTTTGCTCCCCCACCTTCGCTTGACAACCGATATTGGTGTGTTTACGTCCCCGTAACTTAGCGGTTCGGCAAAAGAGACCGAAAGAATAAGTACTAGGCTTACAAAGTCCTGGGGTCGATTTGTTCGACTAAAAGTGGTGCTCCAGCATGGCCGCAGTCAAATGACTGAAACAAATAAAATAACAAAAGAATATATATGTAACTTAATTAATGCTATTGAAAAATTAAGTCATTACAATAAATAAGCAATTCTAAACAAACCCACCGCAGTCTTAAATTCGGTGACGGGGAAACTATTCCTAAAGGAAGAAGTCATTTTTGCCGACCGATAATGTGTTTTCGTTTGAGCGACGAAGATAGAACGGAACAAATAAGGCGAAAAACGAAATGAAACAAAATATGAAAGGAAGAGAAAAAGGAAACAATAATATTTTATACGAGATTTTTGTTATTGTTATTAAAATGATGGAAGAGATAAGAGTGTATAATTTAATAGTCGTGGAAGAAATGGAAGAAGTAGTTTTACTTTCAATGCTTGTCAAACATTGGTGGCAGGTGTGTTACATAGTTTTTGTCTAGGTGGACATAGGAGGCGGGGGAGCTGTGGTATTTACTTATATGACTGTACTAGTCAGTTCGAATAGGCACACACACACATGCACGTACACACACACGCACACAAATCACACACATTCGCACACACAAACACAGCCAGAGACAAATGATATTTAAAATTTTTCTAGGTGTGCACATACGTACAGTACATGGTCACACGGTCACAAATAAGCACGTATAAACACATATTTACACATTAACATACACTTGTATGTGTGTGTGTGTGTGTGTGTGTGTGTGTGTGTGTGTGTGTGCGTGCGTAGGTTTAGTTTCCATTTTTCCCCAAGGGAGAAGGAGCCGGTTTCAAGCTTAGAAGTATGCAACTATGCACATACCTATTTCTTTACTACCCACAAGGGGCTAAACACAGAGAGGACAAACAAGGACAGACAAACGGATTAAGTCGATTACATCGACACCAGTACGTAACTGGTACTTTATCTATCGACCCCGAAAGGATGAAAGGCAAAGTCGACCTCGGCGGAATTTGAACTCAGAACGTAACGGCAGACGAAATACGGCTACGCATTTCACCCGGCGTGCTAACGATTCTGCCAGCTCGTCGCCTATGCACATACCTATACTTATACTTACATGCATACATACATACATACATATATATATATATATATAATATATATATATATATATATACTATATATATATATATATATTATATATATATATATATATATATATATATATATACATGCGCATTATATACAAGTTTATGCATATGTATGTGCACACACATCCATGGATTCAGGCATGCAATTCGTTGCCTATATGCTTTGTCTTTTATACATATACATGTCATTCCAAGAGTTCATACCACGCGCCATTCTTCAGTGTAAGGGAACTTTGAGACACCGCAATGTTTCGCCCACATTGTGCGTCTACTCAGTCAAAGTTACTTCACCAGGGATTATTTGCTGGTGAATGCAAATAGATGGGTATGTCGTTGGTTGGATATGCTTTTTTGCGTAAATCTCATGTTATTAGTTGTTCGGCAGGCATCAGTAAACAGTATGTTTGCTGATTTGTATAAACAGTAAACAGTACTATTGTTAGATTGAAAAGATACGCAAGACGGTCGAAACACCGTGGCATCTCGAAGTCCTTTTACGTAGATGAATCGCATGTGTTATGGACACACATCGTCTAAAGGGAGATATTCTCCGATGATGAAACGCAACAGCGTTGCAGCCTGCCAAAACGTATAGAGAATGAACAATATCTTATTGTATGTTTTCTCGGTGTTCCACGTGCACTTCATGAAAAAGTGCTTCACATTTTTAGTGTTTCATCATTTTATTATTATTATTATTATTATTATTATTATTATTATTATTATTATTATTATTATTATTATTATTATTATTATTCAGTAGTTTTATTTTTATAGCGTGCTTTCACTTCACTACCGAGCGCAGCTCTGTCTGCCTTGGGTATGTGCTGTGATTTGTTGTGATGCTCTGATGGTTATTGTATGGAAAGTGTTCTGCGTAGGATGTGTGCAGTGCCTAGTAGTGCAATTTTCTGTATGTTATATGTGTTTTCAAGTCCTGGTGTTTTTGTTATGTATTTGTCTGAATATTTTTTTATCATGCCTAATGCATATTATTATTATTATTATTATTATTATTATTATTATATTATTATTATTATTATTCAGTAGTTTTATTTTTATAGCGTGCTTTCATTTCACTACCGAGCGCAGCTCTGTGTGCCTTGGGTATGTGCTGTGATTTGTTGTGATGCTCTGATGGTTATTGTATGGAAAGTGTTCTGCGTAGGATGTGTGCAGTGCCTAGTAGTGCAATTTTCTGTATGTTATATGTGTTTGTAAGTCCTGGTGTTTTTGTTATGTATTTGTCTGAATATTTTTTTATCATGCCTAATGCATATTATTATTATTATTATTATTATTATTATTATTATTATTATTATTATTATTATTATTATTATTATTATACGTTTGGTTTTTTTGCTTTGTATTTGTACAAGTTGACAGTAAAAGGTATTTGCTATTATGTACATTCTAAAGTATTTTCATATTGTTTACAGATTAAAATGTTTTGGGGATTGCATCGACAATATCTTTCTTATGATATGAGTAATTCCCATCAGCGCTATTTTTTTAATTTCTTCCATTTTGGGTTTTCCTGATATCTGAGATAGGTAGCAATCAGCACCTTTTACTATAATTCCTAGGGCACCTATGGCAACAGACATTGTTTTAGTCTTCAGGTTCCACATTTTGCCAATGTCTATTTCAAGATCTTTATACTTGCTTAGTTTTTGGTAGGTCTTGAAAGATACATTTATGTCGATTGGAACAGTCATATCAATGAGGAGGCATGATTTTTGTCTGAAATCTTTCAATATAATGTCTGGCCTATTCGCATCTATCTTTCTGTTAGTTTGAATGGTAAACTTCCAAAGGTAAACTTCAAGCATTGGCGGTGGTTTGTGTTGTCACCAGTTTTTATCATGGGGCGGGCCCAAGTCTTTGCAAATGACCCAGTGAATATACTGTGCTGCTCTATCGTGTCTGTCGAGAAACTCTCTAGGCGCAAGAAGACTATACATGGAGACAACATGATCGATGGTTTTATTTTGTTGTTTACATACACATGCTGGGCTGCTGCCGTTCTTTAAGATGCTGGCCTGGTAGCTCCTTCTAGGTAGGCATTGGTCTTGGGCCGCTATGATAAATCCTTTTTTTTTTCTTCTGATTTTAAGCCAGAAGACACTAAACATTGATGAGTAAGAGCTTTGTCAACATCGGCATCATTAGCTCCCTTTGGTTATTTGCCATTGAGTGGTTTTTCTTGCCATTTATCAGTAAGAATATCTAAAACAGTGGTTTTAGCAAAGGTTTTCATACCCTTAGCTTTTTCTATGCTTGTTTCCAGTACGCTTAATTCTGGGATTTGTTGTATTTGGAATTCACTTCCATATTTCTTTACTTGTTTTATTACCGAGAATGACATTTTCTTGTTTTCATGTTTTAAGACGAATTGTAACATCTTGTCCTCAGTTATTATCATCATTATTATTATTATTATTATTATTATTATTATTATTATTATTATTATTATTATTATTATTCTGTTTGACTTTTGCTTTATATTTGTACAAGTTGGCTCCAAGTCTCACCCAGAGACCTCAAGAGACAACGGGGTTGGAAGTTCATGTTGTTGTTATGCCTAGTGTGCCATATATTTGGGGGGTGGGGGTGTTGTACTAATGAATGTCTAAAAAAAATTTTTTTTTTAATTTTTTTTTTTTAAACCGAAAATTATGTTTGTTTTAAACCTTGAGATTACATAGAAAGTATTTTGCGTAGGATATGAGCAGTTCCCATGAGCACTATCTTTTGAATTTCTGCCATTTTGGGGTTTCCTGGTATCTGAGTTATTATTATTATTATTATTATTATTATTATTATTATTATATTATTATTATTATTATTATTATCATCATCATCATCATCATCATCATCATCATCATCATCATCATCATTATTATTATTATTATTGACATTGCACAGTATACAATATCGTGAGGTTGTTAATTGAAGATATTGTGTCTACCGGGAATTTGTACTGTCTGTCAAGTCACTGCAAGGACCTCAGACAGACAATACTTTACGCAATATGCGTGCAGTTCCAATTAATACCGACTTTTGCAATACACCTAGATTGTAGGGTATCTCTGTGGTTTTCAGATATTTTTTTTCCAGATTGGGTGGTTTTGAACCCAATGCTCCGATGACAATAGGGATAACCTTTATGCCCGACTCTCGTAGCTGCCACATCTTAGCGATCTCAATTCTCAGGTCTCCCTATTTATCAACCTTTTCTCTTTCTTTCATGATGATATGTCGATCTTCTGGCACTGCTATGTCTATTATTAGGAATTATTATTATTATTATTATTATTATTATTATTATTATTATTATTATTATTATTATTATTATTCTATGTTTGACTTTTGCTTTATATTTGTACAAGTTGGCTCTAAGTCTCACCCAGAGACCTCAAGAGACAACAGGTTGGAAGTTCTGTGCCATATATTTGGGGGGGTGTTGTACTAGTGAATGTCTAATACATAAAAATAAAAAAATAAAAAAAAGTTTGTTTTAAACCTTGGGATTACATAGAGAGTATTTTGCGTAGGATATGAGCAGTTCCCATGAGCACTATCTTTTGAATTTCTGCCATTTTGGGGTTTCCTGGTATCTGAGTTAGGTAGCAATCAGTCCCTTTCGCTATTATTATTATTATTATTATTATTATTATTATTATTATTATTATTATTTGGTCTTACCTAACAATGGTAGAGTATGTGCCAGACTCGACTTCACTTTACCTCTTGTATATTTTTCCCAATAGCCACATCTCTGCATAATGTTAGTTCTATAATTCCCAATTAACGTTAACGCTTTTCATTTCACAAATACCGACAATATTTACTGAGAATGGTAAAAACAATCACTCTGGAATATTCCGTTTTGTCTTCAATATTATCACCAATTATTAAGTTGTACTGCAACATTGTACAATGGTTATCAGTGAACAATGGTTATTTTAATATGTATGTTGCCACTTGCAGCTGTGCACATTATGTAATCATCTCGAAGCTTATTAGTATTTTAAATTCTTTTTATATTATTCTATTTTATATTGTAATGTAAATATCTTCAACGATCCACCCTGATCGGTTGAGTTTCTTTTCTAAAGAATAATTACGTACATGATACTAGACAGTAATCAAAGTCTCGTCACTGTTTTCATTTAATTTTCATGATTTTTTTTTTTTTTTACTGGAATTATTTTAGAGATATTAAAGCCTGTGAATTTGTCGCTATGATAGACTACTGGACAAAATATTTTACACTTTTAATGATTCAATGGAAGCTAGCATTTCAGTGAGCAAAATATATTGTTCATTAAAATTCACTAGTTTTCAAGAAATATTGGCTTTAATGATTAATTCTTGTCAAGCAATGCAATGGAGAGAACTCCGATATCTAACTTGATTAAATACTCAGGAAGGGAATACAGTATCTTGAAAACTGGTGTCATATTTCGATCATGTGAGATCTTCTCAATGAACGATAGATTCTTTCTGATTGATAACAAATATTTTGAATGAAACATTTACGAATTTGGCAACGTAAAATAATCATGAGAGAAATTTCTTCTGCATAAAGAACAAATAGCTAAGTTGGGAACCACATTCAATGTAGTGAACAAGCAATTTTTAATGAACTGGAATAACATCTGTAATGAAGAGGAAATAATTTCTCCATGTTCGATCTTGTATTTCATTCAGCTGGTATCAATATATAAAATATTGCCAATATATTAGATTAGGGCAGCCAGCTGGCAGATTGGTTAGCACGCCGGGCGAAACGCTTAGCGATATTTCGCCCGTCTTTACGGAGTTCAAATTCCGCCGTTGTCGACTTTACTTTTCATTCTTTCAATAAAATAAAATAAGTACCTATTTCTTTACTACCCACAAGGGGCTAAACACAAAGACGATAAACAAGGACAGACAAACGGATTAAGTCGATTACATCGACCCCGGTGCGTAACTGGTACATATTTATCGACCCCAGAAAGGATGAAAGGCAAAGTCGACCTCGGCGGAATTTGAACTCAGAACGTAACGGCAGACGAAATACGGCTACACGTTTTGCCCGGCGTGCTAACGTTTCTGCCAGCTCGCCGCCTTAAGATAAAATAAATACCAGTCGATGTAATCGACTTATTTCATCCCACGAAACTGCTGGCATTGTGAAAAAATTTGAAACCAATATGTTAGGTTAAATTCTATCGTTTACGCCTATTTTCGTATTAACTTACGCACAGACAAGAAAGATCAGCAGTATCATTGAAGGATGGTGAGATGACAGACTAAAACATTGCTTCTATAAATAAAATAAGAAGCATTCGACTTGGTTAAGATATTTTAAGTAATGTGGGTTTAGGATAAACACTATTGTAGTTCAAATGTCTAACTATGACCTTTCCTTTTTGAAATATGGATGAACTAATATTTAATTAAGTATATTTGCACACTGCAAAAAGAAGGTTGTAGGAATGCTTATCTTTTCATCTAGGATTCAACGATGTTATAAGTGCATATTGAAAGCTTTTCCACGCCTACTGTAATAGGAAAAGATTTTTATGATATGTTCAAGTGGTACCTTATACTTAAACAAAGGTTTCTGGCGAACACGCACGCACTCTTACGAATGCATGCACACGCTCACACACACACACGCACACACACACACACACACAACACACACACACACAAGATGGAATCTATATTTTAAACAGTTACTCTTTTAAAAGTATTTTCGGAATATTTTTATGATGTGCATAAGGAAACAATTACGCGTAATATTCGGCTTTTATTTTCTGTCCTTAGGAACATTCACGACGGATTTCCATGCATTTAAAAATGATTCATGATTAATTCAAGCCGCACATGATGACATCAATACACTAATGTTAGAGATAATATTTATCTGCACTTAAAAGTGAATGTTGTGTAAGAACACAAAATACTGCGATATTTACCACGAGAGAACCTCTCAAATGGACTTGTTGGGGCACATAAGCACCTGCGTTTATATCGCTAGCAGGAAATAACCGTCTACTATCGCCGCCGATTTTGGTCGGAAGCTGTGTGTTGAATCTAACATTGCTGTCTTAATCGATAAAAATTATAAACACATTCAACAATTGTTAAGGAAAATTGGTTTCAAATTTCCTTACGGATAATTGTTATATGAATGCATAGATATGAAGGCACGTGACCTAGTGGCTAGGCGTATTCTACTTACGTTGTGAGATCGCAGTTTCGATTCCCAAACCGACTTCACGCTGTGATCAAGAAAAAAAAAGGTTTCATTTAACGTTGCTCCACTCCACGCAACTGTAAATGGGTAAGCCTGCGCCGGACTAGCCTTCCAATCAGGGGGGATGTGGGCCTGCTTGCCCACTCAGTGGGATGGCAACATTCGGAAGCTAAAACGATAAAAGGCGCATTGTGGACAACGATGTATAGCAACATCCAATAGTCTGGTCGATAACAGGATCATGTGATATATATGTGTGTGTGTGCGTGCGTGTGTGTGTGTGTCTGTGTTTGTGTGTATGTATTATATATATATATATTTATACATATATACATATGTACATACATACATACATACATGCATGCATACATACATACATACATACATACATACATACATACATGCATGCATGCATGCATGCATGCATACATACATACAATACATACATGCATGCATGCATGCATACATACATACATACATACATACCTACATACATACATACATACATACATACATACATACATACTACATGCATGCATGCATGCATGCACATACATACATACATACATACACACACACATACATACATACATACATACATACATACATACATACATGCATACATACATACACATTCATATGTATATCGTCTTATCCTCTTTCCTCTGTCGTCTATTCATGATTCACTTCATTTCTTCTTCATTCAGCAATCTTTTTTAAGGATTCTCTTCTCATATTCTCGAATTTTCCAATGAATGGTCCTGCCAGAAACGCTAGATATTTCCTGTGTACTTGTTTGTCTGTGTATGTGCGTGCATGTATACAAACATACACACATATATGTATTCCTGTATATATGTATACGTGTGTGTGTACTATGTGTACTTGATAGTATTTTATAACTACCAACAACCTTTGCAGCCGTAGCACATTTGCGACTTCATATTCAACTCCATTAGCCTAGTGAGAGATCTTCATCAATGTCTTTCTCGCAGCTTCTCCGGAATATTTCCATAACCAAGCATTGCTGCGTAAATTGTCAAAATATTTTTCCTCTTCACCAATCGGGAATCATCGCTATTCGTGAATTCTTCGAAATATTTCGAAATATATTCACGGATGTTTACGTAATCCGGTCAGATATACTTAAGAGGATCAAACACACTGTTCTTGGTCCTAACACCTGAAAAACAATGGTTTAAGCGAGATCAACCTTAATTGATTTACAACAAAAACTAAACGCAGATTCTGTTCTTCAAACATAACGTGCCATTAACAAAGTAGAAAGCGAATACAGTAAGCATGGCTGTACGGTTAAGAAGATTGCTTTGCAATCATGTGGACTCAGGTTCATTCCTTCTGCACGGCACCTTGAACGAGTGTCTAATATAGCCCCGAACCGACCGTTGCCTTAAGAAGGTATCTGGTAGCTAAAACGATAAAAAGCGCATCGTGACCATCGATGTATAACAACATCTAATAGTCTGGTCGATAACATGATCATGTGATATACATGTGTGTGTATGTGTGTGTGTGCGTGTGTGTGTATGTCTGTGTTTGTGTGTGTGTATTTATAGGTCTGTGTATTTATATGTCTGTGTATTCATATAGACAGAATTTACATGGAACCCTGTCGTACATACGTATGTGTGTGTGATTACTGTTTTATAATCGGTGTTCGTTTGTTTACGTCTTCGTAACTTAGTAGTTCGGTGAGAAAGACCGATAGAATAAGTGCCAGACTTCAAAGAAGATAGTTACCGGAGTCGACCTGTCTGACTACATACTTCGAGGCACTGCCCCAATATGGCCGCAGTCTCACGACTGAAACAAGTAAGGTATAAAAGTAAGGTATAAAATGCCGTCGGTAGCTTAATCCAAGAAGTCGAATGGGTGAGCCACCTACCGATTCAGGATAATAATAAGCCTTTCTACTATAGATACAAGGCCTGGATTTTGTGGGGTGGGGAACAGTTGATCACATGGACTCCAATACTCAACTGGTACTTAATTTACCAACCCCAAAAGGATGAAAGGCAAAGTTGACCTCGGCGGAACTTGAACTCAGAACGTAACGACGAGTGAAATACCTATTTCTTTACTATCCACAAGGGGCTAAACACAGAGAGGACAAACAAGGACAGACAAACGGATTAAGTCGATTATATCGACCCTAGTGCGTAAGTGGTACTTATTTAATCGACCCCGAAAGGATGAAAGGCAAAGTCGACCTCGGCGGAACTTGAACTCAGAACGTAGCGGCAGACGAAATACCGCTAAGCATTTCGCCCGGCGTGCTAATGATTCTGCTAGCTAAGGATTATCATAAGGAACGATAAAACAGATTACTTCTGCATTGAACATGCTACAGGGAATCACTAAATCTGGCTTTGAATGGGTTAAAATAGCGTGGGGAAAATGGAGGTTGCTATCTTATGTTGTTTACTTATGTTAGTCATTGGACTGCAACCATGCTGAGGCTCCACCTTGAAGGATTTAGTTGGTCAAATCGTTGTCGGTATTTAGTATTAAATTTCGCACTTATTCTATCGGTCTTTTTTGTTGAACATCAAATTACGGGGACGCAAACACACCAGAACCAGTCTTAAGATGTTATAACATCTTAAATATAACGGGTGAAACCTTCTCTTCCAGCATATTTTACACTCTGACATTTCAAAGAGGAACCACCACCCACTCCGCTAACCGCACCAGAATAGTTTCTTACCTTGAACGTGAACATTGAAAATATACAACATACAAACTCCATACATAGAACATACATTCCCCACCTGATGAACTCCCTCGGCACACAAACATACGAACATCACATATGCCCAGAATATAATATAATATAATGCAAACAAATTCACCATCTAACACGATTTTTTCTCCGAAAAGTAAAACCGTAGGGAGATGTCATACGAAAGTAGCGCCCCTTCATGTCTTGTTTTCTTTACGGGACTTTCTTGTGTGTGTGTGTGAAATAACGAAGATGGCTAGACGCAATATAAAACCAAAAAGGAAAATTCAGTTGTCACTAATAATGACTGATGGTGCAGAGTAACACCTACATTGCTAGAAACAAGAGTCAAAGCTACACAAAGCACATTGTCTATATACTGATAGGAGAGATAATCGCCCCACAGCGAGCGCGATCGCTATAATAGTAAGCTTGTTTCGCTTTGAATTAAAGCTCATTAGTAGTGATTACTCCACCACTTACGGTTAAACTAAATCCAGCCAAACAATATACAGTATTTACCATATGAATCAATGAATGACTCAGCAAAATGTTAATGTGAAAATTATTAAATAACAAAGGTTGCTATACGCAATATAAGCTTTAATTCCAAGCAAAACTACCTTGCTAGTATGGTGACCTCGCTCGCTGTGGGGTGGTTATCTCCCCTGCTAGAACATAAACAATATGCTGGGGAAGGGGGGCATAAGCGTCTTTGAATCTTGTTTCTAACAATGTAGGTGCTTCCCTGCTGCCTCAGCCACTATTAGTGAAAATTGAACTTTTCTTTTTTGGGTTTCGTATTGCATCTAGCCACCTACGTTATTTCGATGGTGTTTCATGCAGTTTACGTCAACCAAATTCATTCACAAAGCATTGGTCGGTCTGGAACTGCGGTAGAAGGCACTCACTTACCCATGATACTGCGCAGTGGGACTCAAAGCCACGTGGTTGCAAAGCGAGTGTCAAACCACACACTCATGCATGTCAACGACATCTGTAAATGAACGAGGCAATATATTTTGTCTGATCATTTTCTTTCTGTCCAAAATTTTTCCCTTCTTCTGTATCAGGTTATATATGCTGTCTATCAGGTTAGCCTGCCATTAACGAACATATAAAATACGTGACGTACAAACGATTGGCATTTGAAATGATATTAATATCTGTAGGTGTATAAGTCTTTTTTTTTCTTTTTTTTCCATCAACTGTCATTTTAAATATTTATAGTTTATTACATATGCAGACAGATGCCTTATTTAGACGACACATATACACATACTCACATCCACACGTACGCCCACACAATCGTAAATATATCTACATATTCATACAAATAGACACAACAAATACAGCGTCGTGAAAAATGCTAAATATTGGTTTTAAATTTTGACACAAGGCCAGTAATTTCAAGGGAATTGGTGGTAAGTAAATTATTTCGACCCCAGCGCTCAATTGAGGTTTTTTTTTTACCGACTCCGAATGGCTGGAAGGCAAAGTCGACCCCGGCAGAATTTGAACTAACGATGTAAAGACGGACGAAATGCATTTTGTCCGGCATGCTCATGATTCTGCCAGTTGGCCGCTTTTGAAAAAGTGTTAAGTATTGGTATTCCATCGGGAGAGTTACAAATTGACGTCTGGAGCAAGGTTTGCCGTTGGGCAGTAATAATCCTTTCTACTAAAGGTACAAAACCTGAAATTTGGTGGGGAGGGGACAAATCAATTACATCGATCGAAGTTTTTTACTGGTACTTAATTTATCGATCCCCGAAAGGATGAAAGGCAAAGTCGACCTCGGCGGAATTTGAACTCAGAACGTAGCGGCAGACGAAATACCTATTTCTTTACTACCCACAAGGGGCTAAACACAGAGAGGACAAACAAGGACAGACAAACGGATTAAGTCGATTATACCGAGCCAGTGCGTAACTGGTACTTAGTAAATCGACCTCGGCGGAATTTGAACTCAGAACGTAGCGGCAGACAAAATCCCGCTAAGCATTTCACCTGGCGTGCTAACGTTTCTGCCAGCTCACCGCCTTCCTTTGGACAGTAATAATACTATATACCTTGACAAAGTTTGGACAGAGGTCCCTGGTGACAGGTTGCTAGTATGTCAGAAAAGTAGTTTAGTTTAAGTGTACTAATCTTCATGGTCAAAGACTGTAATATGTTCTTCGGTCCTATTCTGAGACTTACATTATATTTACTTGGACTGATCGGTCCTCTTCTGAGAGTTACACCATATCTACATGGACTTATCTCCCAACTTTGATCATAATATATA
The DNA here is from genome assembly GCF_006345805.1 of Octopus sinensis. Taxonomy (NCBI): domain Eukaryota; kingdom Metazoa; phylum Mollusca; class Cephalopoda; order Octopoda; family Octopodidae; genus Octopus; species Octopus sinensis. Next base: position 78,918,203 of record NC_043004.1, on the reverse strand, counting down.
TAGATAGATAGATAGATAGATAGATAGATAGATAGATAGATAGATAGATAGATAGATAGATAGATAGACAGATACATAGATTGATAGATAGATAGATAGATAGATAGATAGATAGATAGATAGATAGATAGATAGATAGATAGATAGATAGATAGATAGATGCAGAGAGAAATACACACAAACAGACAGACAGGCAGACAGAACAGGCAGAGAAAGAAGCAAACAGATAAAATGTGATGAGTCACGGTTATATTAAATAGAGATTTAATTAGACTTTGTCTGTAATCAGAGTTAATTACTTAATTACTTCCCGCGGTAATTTACCTGAGAGAATTAATCTAAATACAAGCAAAATATTTGCGATTTCTTTGGAATGCTTCAGCGTGGTACATGAGAAAGTATCATAATCCATTCCGTTAGCGATAAACAAGATCGGTCGTGTGCCATAATTACTGCTCTAACCGCTAATACAGTTTGTATAGTTTTAAAAACTCGGCGGGAAGATTTGGTCCTTTAGGACGGATTTTGAAACGGTGACTTGAATACCGATTAAATATATCTTTTATTGTTTACTTGTTTCATTTATTGGACTGCTGCCACGCTGGAGCACGCCTCTGAAGGAATTTAGCCGAACAATTCGACTGCTGTACATATTATTTTAAGTCTTATACTTACTGTATAGCTATGTTTTGCCGAACCTCTAAGTGACACCAATTGTCGAGCGGAGTGCGGGTAAAACACAAACGCGAAGGCACAAACACACACACACACACACACAAACATACACACATACACACACACACACACACCACACACACACACACACACACACACACACACACAGGAGCAGGAGTGGCTCTGTGGTAAGAAACTTGCTTACCAACTACATGGTTCCGGGTTCAGTCCTACTGTGTGACACCTTGAGCAAGTGTCTTCTACTATAGCCATGGGTCGACCAAAGCCTTGTGGCTGTATTCGGTAGACGGAAACTGGAAGAAACCCGTCGTATATATATATATATATATATATATATATATATATATATACGTATTTGTGTGTCTGTGTTCCTCATCCACCATCACTTGACACTGATGCTGGTGTGTTTACGTCCTCCTAACTTAGCGGTTCGCCAAACAAGACCGATGAAATAGGTACTTAGCTTACAAAGAATAAGTCCTGGGGTCGATTTGTTCGACTAAAGGCGGTGCTCCAGCAAGGCCGCAATCAAATGACTGAAACAAGTAAAAGAATATATACACTACAGGCTTCCATACCGTTCCCGTCTACCAAATTCACTTACAATGCCTCAGCTACAAAAGAAGGCATTCGCTCCAGGTGCCACGCAGTGGGATTGAACCTACAAGTACGTGGTTGCAAAGCAAGCTTCTTAACCACACAGCCATGCCTGCGCCTATTACCATCAAAAAACAAATTGTTGTAGTGTTTCTGTCCACCATTTTTCAACTTGCACGCAATTTGCCACTCTGAAATTCTAACATTGTTCGTTATTCCTCGAGTGTTCAAAAGATTGTTCAAACATTAGAATTGTGAATTGCTTTGCGGAGACACTGTAATATGTTAAGAATTTCCCTTCGTGTTGAGTGAGGTCAACAACATACGTTGTATATCAGGTTGTCCTGCCATCGATGAATACATACAAGTTCGAAAGTTGACACATTGTTACAACGTGAACGGTTTTTCACATAGTTGTGTGCTTTTAAATATTCATAATGTCTCAAATATGCAAACGTGTTTCATATTTAATCAACACACATATATACACATATGTATAAAAGTATTCGCGCTCACGCAGTTCAATATAGATTCACACATATCTTTTATCTCTTACACTGGGGAAGAGGGTTTTTGTTGTCCGATGTTGGAGACATGTTTCCTACTAATTCGGGGTGTTGATTTCAAAAATGAAATCTATTTTGCTCTATCATGTCAAGATTTTCCACAAACTTAGATGTCCATTTTTCAAAGTTTCTGGTATTGTCACAATTTCTAAGGATAGATTTGACTTCATCAGATGCGAACCCATGTATGAAACATGGTTTTTCAATGTCATTTAAAGTAAATACAACTACAAAAGTGAAAACAAAACTAATGTTTTAAGTATGTTTAGTAAATAAAAAGCATCAAACTTGAGCAACTTTCAGTATTTTCAACCAAACCGGTTTCAAATGTCCAGAGGATGACAGAAATATCCTTTATACAATTAGATGTTAAGAAACAACAAATTTTTGTGGCCCTTGACATCATACGTCTCATATTTGCAGAATTTATCTGCAGATATGCCCACGCTTTGCTAAATTTAGTGTGACTATCATTGCAAACTGGATGAGACGTTTTGTTGAACTTTTAACTGTCTCTTAGGAAAATTGGTATTTTGAATGTAACTTTAGTGTGTTGATTGTGAGGTCACATTGGTCAAGATCACTGTTTGTTAAGCATAGTCAAAGAACTGCAAAAGAACTTCATGGTATGTATGCTCTTTATGGAGCTTTGCCATCACAAATCTGCATTTGTGTTGAAACATTGAAATTCGCTGTCATGTCTCACGGATGAACATTTTTTTAACCGAATAGTGACGGGTGACGAGAAATGGATCTCTTATTATAAAAGGCAGATTTTATCTGCCTCCCTTTGTTAGTTATAGAAATCTACAATATAGGATTTCTTCAATTACAATTTACCTAGCATTTTTAAGAGTAGAATGCATCGGGTCATGCCAGGTCCAGTTTTTAAAATTTAAACTCCAATTAAGCAAAATTTACAGAAAACTCACATTCTGGTGTGTATGTCAAATGCTTTTCTTAATGTGGTTTACACCACACGCACACGCACACACACAGTGTGCAACGAATAAAATGAAAGTAATTCAATGTGTGTGTGTTGACAGGTAGACAATATAATGCGATGGCGATGGCGATGGCGATGTAATATTTGTTTCTGTCTATCACGCTAATAGATACATGAGTAAAATGTATGGCAAGCTAAGAGATAAGAGTGAGTGAAAATGTTCTTGGAAGAGAGTAAATAGCGAGAGTGATTTGAGGAAGACTTTACATTAAATAACCGTAGTGGCTTGTATATATACATATATATACATACATAAGACAGTAAGGTGTGATTTGAGGGAGATTTGGCTGCTATTTCTACCATGTCTAGCTGCCATGTAGGGGTCTCCCTCATAGGCTCATACATACATATATACATAGATAAGACAGTAAGGTGTGATTTGGGGGAAATTTGGCTGCTATTTCTACCAGGTCTAGCTACCATGTAGAGGTCCCCCTCATTGGCTCATATATATATACATACATAAGACAGTAAGGTGTGATTTGAGGGAGATTTGGCTGCTGTTTCTACCAGGTCTGTTAGGCCTTCTCATGTAAACTCAAGCTTTCTCATGCCTTGAACATAAGACCAAAGCAGAGAATGTATTCTTTTATTCTTCTGCTTTTTCCAGCCATTGGTCTGTGGCCATGCTGGGGCAATGCCTTGAAGAATTGTAGTTTAATGAATCAACTCCAGTTTTATTTTTGTAAGCATTGTACTTGTTCTATCTGTTTCCTTTGTCAAACCACTAGGTGACAGGGATGTAAACAAACCAACATTCGTTGTCAAGCAGTGGTGGAGGACAATCACAAGCACAGACACGCACACACACACACATACATGCATACACATATACACACATACATACATACATACATATATATATATGTGTGTATATATATATTGCAGCGTGGAAGGTGTTTGTAAGCCATTTAAGAAACACACAAAAACCGTTAGAGTCACTTCAACATTTAAATTTAATTTGCCAAAATATTTTCCTCGCTTTGAGACCGCGACCTGTTCACTGACAAAAATATCGTGCTAACAGGTCGCGGTCTCAAAGCGACGAAAATATTTTGACAAATTAAATTTAAATGTTGAAGTGAATCTAACGGTTTTTGTGTGTTCCTTAAATGGCTTATAAACACCTTCAACGCTGCAACTGTTTTCGTTCCAGCACACGATCTCAGATCAAGTCACTTGCTATGCAAGTACATCTCTGTAACTATATATATATATATATAATATATATATATATATTATATATATATATATATATATATATATATATATATATTGGTAAAAACAGTAAGATAACAAAAGAAAGAAAGAGACCTCAATATTATGTAAATAGAGGAAATCTTTATATATAAAAGTGAGGTTGTGTGTCTGTCTCCTATGATTTAGATTCCTAACTACTCCCACATTTTGCGGTGCAGTTTAACCAAAACCGGGTATCTTATAGTCGTGATTCATCTCGAGACCGTCTGGGTATTAGCGCGCGTCTACGATGAGTCTACGATTTAAAAAAAATTACCATCAATTTTTCCCATTTTTAATCCATTTTTGACATATATAAGGGAAGTAACTCTCTAAAATTTATTATTAAATCTCAGAACGTAAAAAGCTACAGTAACACCCCTCCCCCTTTGTGGTTAGCCATATTGAGATGGCTATTATACTTTACATCTCTAAAAATGCTTATATAATTATTTCCCTTACAAACTCGAGCAACGCCGGGCGATACTGCTAGTTCTCTATAAAAAATTCAAGCGCACAAGACAGTGGGTAAGGAAAGGAGAAACACTGGCACTCTAGGCTAAAGAAGGTCTTCACCCACGTAAGGTGTTATCTGTTTGATGGAATATGAAAGGCTTAGTTCATTTTGAGCTTTTAAACCCAAACCAAACGATAACAAAGGAGATCTACTGCTAGAAGCATGAGTGGCTTAAGTCGGCGCTTGAAGAAAAACGACCATCATTGCTTTCAAGACGAAAGGTGTTCTTCCATCAGGATAAAAACGGCCACATACAGCGAGGATGACATTCCATAGGCTGGAGCATTTTGAATGGGAAACGATCCTCCACCTACCATATTTGCTTCATCTGCTTATCATTTATTCCACAGTCTTCAAAATCATTTGGGCTAAAAAATATGAATTTTGTAGACGTCAGAATAGTTCTAGAGTATTTTTCGTCACGGACAAATGAATTTTGGAAGAGGGTCCTTGCAAGTTTACCAGACAGATGGAAGAATCTTGTAGAAAATGGAGAGTATATTTTAGATTAAAAAATAACTTTGTTTATCTTGATTTTGAAAAATAAAAGAAGTATAAAAACCGCATTATTTATGGGATGACCCAATATCTATATAAATATTTGGTTTCGCTGTTTCAAACAGATTTGATGTTTTCTAGAAACTAATTGATTGATGCTGAGATCGAACCGTCGAAGATGGAATTAGAAATGATTATGAACGACATCATGGCCGTCAGTAGTGAAAAATATGGAGGTCGAGTAGAAACCTGAGAAAACATAAATGAAATGATAAACATCGCAGAGATAAACCGGGGTCAGTGAGTATGAAGAAAAAGGGGACAAAAATATGATGAAGATAGAAATGAAAAATTATAACAGCGATGGAATCAGACAGAAGAGCTGAAGGTATTTTAGAAATACTGGTTTGAGAGGAAATACCCGATGGCCTCTAGCTGGCTTTGCGGTCAGGAAGAGCAGAGTTACGTTACGCCCCGTCACTTATGAATAAATGGTGATCGTCTGCTCTTACAATTATTAATAACCTGATACAAAACGATAAATCTTTCTGACAAGATATGTAGAAATATTTGAGACTCTTGCTTAATCATGTTGTTATGTAGAAATAGTTAGAGCGTTGTAGTAAACAATCTCGTAAAAAGAATTTCCAGCAAAATAAGCAAGTCAGAAAGGTTACTTATAGAATTATAATTTCTATCATTTTTCTTATATGAAGGCGTTATGTATATAATTTTCCGTCACATTCTTAGAGTTAGATAATTAATTTAATATAATATGAATTACAGTATTTCTTTCTTTCGTTTCAAGTTCAGCTTCTGTATTGCAATCTTTGATCTCGTGGAATAAGCTGCGGACAAAGTTCTACTTTTTATATATTGATATGTACATACATATATACTCACATCCATACATACTCATACACATACATACACACACATTTGCATATATGTGTATGTATGAATGTGTATATGAGCTTGAGTGGAGAATAAATATTTATATACATATATGCAGGTAAACATATTTACATACACACACACACACATACACATATATATATATATATATATATATATATATATATATATATATATATATATATATATATATATACATATATATATATGCGCATGTATATGAATGTCTATCACCAGACGACGACTAGTAAAATAAATCATGCACACATAAACAGACTCGCATACAGACATACATGCAGGAATGCACAGAGCAGATTTGTGTGTGTGTGTATGTGTATATATATATATATATATATATATATATATATATAAGCATGCGCGCGTGCGTATGTGGATAAAAAGATTATATTTGTCCTTCCGACAATTTCTATGTACAAAGAGTTGATGTACGCATTCACTAGAAAAGGTAAACACTTTACTTTGACAGATGCGGTTGTTATACACAACAAAAATCATCAAAAGAGAATTCGTAAGCATCTTTCTATTCCATTTCCCAAGAATGAAAATGAAGGAAGGAGACTCTAGTTTTCTTTCTTATGTATAAATGTAAAATATCAAAGAATTTGATCATTGAACACGACTATCATTTGTCATAAAACACCAAAACATCCGAAGAACTGGATTTTCATATATTCTCGGGAGAGACAATCACATCATACACAAATAATCCTCAATTACTTTTGAATTTATCAAATAACTAGCACTATGACCCGGCAATGCCAGTGCATGCATATACAGCTGCGTGCGTGCGCACATACACACGAGTACTGTCCAAATCTCCGACCAATCAAATACAGCTAGCTGGCATTCAATTGGCGTATCAAGTTTCGAGCATTTTGATTGGGTTTTGGATAGAAAATTCACAAAAAAGTCACTTCTATTGATTTTTTAATGGCTTTGCGGGGTGACTGGGGAAATGTAAAGATATGCACGACCACCCTTGGACGGTTTTGAATGACCATAGAAAGTGTGAGCCCTCCAACTGAAAAATTGTGGATTTGTAAAAAGGACACACACACAGACAGACAGACAGACATTTTGCCGTTTATATATAGAGAGATTTATAAGAGATACTATTCATTAATTAACTATCATCGATATCATCAAGGAGGGGAGGCAATGATACTCTTAATAGATAATTAAAACTTTCGAATATTATTGAAAATTGTCTTAGACTGTCCTCAAATATTCCGCTTTATTTCCCGTTCGTGTTCATTAATTATACGTCAATTAGTTTCGTTCACTTATTTCCTGTTTGCCCAGTGGTAATTAATGACAATGACAAAATTAATTTGTAAACGACTCATAAATATTTCAACTCTACAAAAAGCATTCTATCATAATATTTAATTAATTGGAATTAATTAAATAGAAACAAAGCTTAGGCAAAGTGAAATCAAAGCCAAGACTAACAAAATAAATCAACTGCTACTTTCTCACTCCTAGAAATATCCCTTGGAAGGAAGGAAGGAAGGAAGGAAGGAAGGAAGGTGAGTCTTCTTTCACTTCTTCGCATTATTAGGTCAAAGAACAAACCCTGATGATTTTTTTCTGTCAAGCAAATTGTTCTTGACACCTTTCGTGTAGTCAAGCTAGCAAGCGAGACCTAATCTGTCGCTTAACAAACCATCTCAAACACTATCTTCTTTTAAAAATATATACGCTTAGATAATGCGCGGCCAGGGTACGAAAATGGAAAAACAAAGTTGGATATTTATGGCTTGAATGTCTTTTAGGACAGGTTTGCTCGAATAAGTCTGACTATGGGATAATAAATAACAAATTCGACAGAACTTCATTCACGAAATATCTGTAACGGTAAAATATTTTGTGCAATTTAAACAACTCATCCCAATCTGATAAGAAAATAAAGTCAACAAAACAATTAAGAAACAACAACAAGAAAAAATTGGACCGGAAGTGAGAAGAGTTTATAGAAACAGGAAGACAGTAGAATAATTTCAAGAAAAGTGCTATTCCTTATAACTGAACTGTCGAAACACATTATTGGCAAAGAAGCTGATTTCCGGCCAGATGATACAATGACTATGCTGAAACGTTTGTGAGTGTGTGTGTGTGTGTGTATGTATCCCTTCTCTCTCTCCCCCGATGTGTTTATGTATATATACATATATATGCATATGTGTGTGTGTGTGTACTAGCTGTTGGACCCGGCGTTGCTCGTGTCTGCTGTGTTGAAGTTAGTCCCATGTCTGACCTTGTATTGAATAAGCATTTCCATAGAGACTATTCTATCAATTTTGTTGAAATTTTACACGTGAAAAAAAGGCAAAAGCTGCAGGAAAAATAACATCGTTACGGGAATTTTCATTCAAACGCCCGATTGATCTTACAAAAATCGATGCCAACTGAGCATTATCGAGTTTCCGAAAAAAATCCAGCCTTGTTTGAACTTCAGAGTATGTGCCAAACATCATTAAAATCGGTTGAACGGTGTGGGAGGAGTTAGAGCAACCTCAACCCCCCCCCCCCACACACACACACACACCATTTCACAATTTATGTATATAGATGTATGCATATATGTATGTATGTATGTATGGATGGATGGATGGATGGATGGATTGATGTATGTATGTATGTATGTATATATGTATGTATGTACGCATGTATTCACAACACCGGTGGTGACTTTCGGCCACCAGGCAGACGATAGAACGTCTTGGGTTTGAAATTTTGCACTATGTTTATATTCATTGAAAGATTTCTGGTGAAAACTATTAATGTTATTGCTGTTGTTATTTCTGTTTCGATCTACGTCTGACATGATCGAGCAGCTCTACGTTTAAAGGTATCCTAGTTGTGACATTCCGTTTTTTTTTAATATCTTGGACTCCTTCATCCGATGTGTTCCTCTTTTACCTTTTTTAAAATCATTTCTTTCTTACCCATCTAATGTTATCGATTAAGTCCAAAGAGGATTAAAATATTTACAAACACCGAAAAGAATGTAGACGACACACAATATGAATTTGTGGCTCGTCTTTAAACGAATTTTGTCTAACTTTTTCACATGGTTTATATGACAACCATGCAATGCCACTTTTACTGTACTTAAAATATAATTTGATCAAGTGTATTCGCGGAATTTTTGTTAATGGTAAGTTTGGTATAAAAGTACACAGAACCAGTGTAATTTAGAAATATGGCGAGACGGCTGAACCAATGAACAAATATCATACGGTAGTCAAGCCAGAAACTATAAATTCAAGCCGTCAGTATCAATGAAGGTATGTAATGACTGAAGACATCATAGAAAAGCATGGAGTCATAAGGGAATCGTAAGTAATACTGGCCTGCAGGGATATTTCTTGTATGTGTTTACATTAATTAGGTAATTTAATTAAGTCTATTATAGCTAATTATTACGTCGGAGTAAACAGCATGGTTAACGACCCTGTTCCATTCTACAGCTGTTGGGGCAAGATAATTTGCATGAAAAACCCTTGGCTTCCGTCTCGCTACAGAATGACACAGAGCTTTTAGTACCGAATAGCTTTAGACGGTGAGGAAACTAAAGTTGTTGTTGTTGTTGCTGCTGCTGCTGCTGCTGCTACTACTGCTTTGTTCGATTTGCTATGAGTTAGTCAACAGGGGAGGGACAGGGCCTATAACATTTGCGAGGGTACTAAGGGTGAGAGGGACTTCAATTTATGGATTGCTGCAGAGTTATTCTTAGTTATTGTCAGACCTGTGAAAGTATCTATAGAACTGGTCTTGGTGTTAAGAGATGTGACGTACAAGACGCAGTATCTAAGAATAAATACAATCCGAAGAGCTTCCGCACTATTTCAGACCCTAAACCCCAAACTCCAAACCACAAGGTAGAAAACACTTAATCTATGTAGCATGCATGGAATTAAACCAGGTGGATGATTACGAAGCAGACGAACTGCTCCAACGAAACTTTTCAAACAATACTCAGTTATTAAGACCAAAACTGTTAGAAAAGATTTTATATTTTTCTTATCTCTTCAAAGCAATTTTTTCATTAAAATATTAAAATACAGTTGATTATTTGCTATAACTCGAAGTCGAAATGACACGGTCTCACTCCTTAGCATTACAACGGTTTTTTTTTGTTTTTGTTTCCATGAAAATATTTTAAAAATTCCAGACGTTAAGAAAAACAAACCGCCTTTCGGCCGCTCTCTGACACATCTATGAGCGAGCCTGTGGCAGTAGAAACCGCTGGTGTTTTCGGCCCCCGGACCACAGCCTTGCTCACCGCTGTCGGAGCGGGAATGGCTATTTAAAAGTGTGAGCCTCGTGAGTGAGGATGGTCGTTACCGCGCATCTCCGTCGACATACTCTGCGGCAACACATTTTTCTTCTGTTACTGATTCCAACAGTAATTTTTTTCCTACAATGTCCCACAAACACACGTTTCCATTGTTCGATGGTTTCTGTAAATAATGGTGTATTTCCGTAAAACAGACTGCTCAATAAACGTATGAGTAAAAACAAAACTCAAATATCGAAAGACAAGTTCAATAAAGATATAATCAAGGGAAGATAATCTAGAAGATTTCAGCACAAAGTATCCTCAATCTGTTGCGACTAAGGACAAATCAATGAATTATACCACCCATCCTGACATTTGCATACACAAATATCAAAATAAGTCTAACATCACCACATACACCTCCCCCACCTTTATTAATACTTATTTCTTTATTACCCACAAAGAGCTAAACATAGAGGGGGCAAACAAGGACAGACATAGGTATTAACCCCTTACCCAACAATTATTTTGAAAATAAATGTATTTTTTCAGACATATTTTTTAATTGTTTTATTTTTTAATTGTCGATTTTGGCGAGTCTATCTTTTGACGAGTTAACTCGCCAAAGATAGAAAAAAAAAACGATTTAGGTCAAAACGCATATATTCGTTTCTGCCGGGTAAGGGTTTAAGTCGATTACATTGACCCCAGTGCGTAAATGGTACTTAATTTATCAACCCCGAAAGGATGAAAGGCAAAGTCGACCTCGGCGGAATTTGAACTCAGAACGTAACGGCAGACGAAATACCGCCAAGTATTTCGCCCGGCGTGCTAACGTTTCTGCCACCCCGCCTCCTTTATAAGTACCATTCCTTTCTTTCCATCACTTTCAACTCCTCCGCACCAAATACACGCAGGACTGTCCACATATCCCAATGAACTTATTCATTGGTCAAAATTGATTAACAACCTTCAGTTATACATTCGTTGCTTCTAACGTTAACGCCATATCGCCCGAGGAAATGAACATATGAATATGATCCACCCAATTTCCAAAGACACTACGGACTGCACTGTACTTATCCAAGGAATACGGACAATGATCGTAAGAAACACGTGATCAGTGGAAACGCGCGTAGCAATGCGTTAAAATATTTATAAATTACATCCCAATAATATTGTTATTATTATAATATTTATCCTACAGTATATCGGCAGGGCTCGGTACAATCCCATAAAGCTGCTGTTGCTAGCTGGAATCATTAGGGTGTAGCCGGTACAATAAGATAGGAGCTTTATATGCATATTCAGAAACGGTAGACACGATGAGAGAAACACTCATAATAGATTTTGGTGCAATTTGCCCTGTTGTTCATATCACAAGCAGAGAGACAATTCACCGTCATCTACAACACCGATACCACCAAACCAAGTGATTTCGACTTTCCTTGGTCTCGTCAATGATGGTCACTCGACTGCTATAAGCAGCACCGATTCATCTTCCCGCCGGCAACACACACACACACAACCACACACAACATATATATATATATATATATATATTATATATATATATATATATATATATATATATATAATTAATTAATAAGGGTGAGAGAATTAGATACTAATTTAATAGTATATCTATTCAACACTAAGTGGCCTAGTGCTCCGAGAAACCTGGATTATTATAATATTTTTATAACATATTATAATATTTTTACAAAATAAATATAAGAGAGTGGTCACTCTATGGCTCACTCTAGCACCAGTTTATCCAAAAGGTTTCAACCACGAAAATACATGTTCCCATGAAAGTCAGTACGATTGTTAGCTCACACGGACAGGGCAAATAAAAATAACAAAAATACAGATTATTTTGGGACAAAATTATATATACATTGGTTGGGGCATTGAATTATAACGTCGGATGTAATCAATTGAACCACACGCGTATTTATCGTTATGGTAAAATCTGGCGTGTGATTGAGTGGATTTCATCCAGATAGTTTTGGCTGACGAGCTACAAATGGATTTTTTGTAAGTAAAATTACATTTAATTCATTAATAGCGAAACATTGTCCCAAAATAATCTGTATTTTTGTTATTTTTTATTTGCCCTGTCCGTGTGAGCTAACAATCGTACTGACTTTCATGGGAAACATGTATTTTCGTGGTTGAAACCTTTTGGATTAACTGGTGCTAGAGTGAGCCATATAGTGACCACTCTCTTATATTTATTTTGTAAAAATATTATAATATGTTATAAAATATTATAATAATCCAGGTTTCTCGGAGCACTAGGCCACTTGGTGTTGAATAGATATACTATTAAATTAGTATCTAATTCTCTCACCCTTATTAATTAATTGTAATTATGCTGCATTTATTCTAAATGCTGTATTTGTTTTCCGTGAAAGTTTGGGCGCGCTGTTGGTTGGGGCATTTGAATTATAACGTCGGATGTAATCAATTGAACCACACGCGTATTTATCGTTATGGTAAAATCTGGCTGTGATTGAGTGGATTTCATCCAGATAGTTTTGGCTGACGAGCTACAAATGGATTTTTTTTTGTAAGTAAAATTACATTTAATTCATTAATAGCGAAACAATTGTCCCAAAATAATCTGTATTTTTGTTATTTTTTATTTGCCCTGTCCTTGTGAGCTAACAATCGTACTGACTTTCATGGGAAACATGTATTTTCGTGGTTGAACCTTTTGGATTAACTGGTGCTAGAGTGAGCCATATAGTGACCACTCTCTTATATTTATTTTATATATATATATATATATATATATATATATTATATATATATATATACATACATATATATAATAAATATAAATATATATACATTTCTGCCATCTCCAGCCCCGAAGCAACTAATCACGTGATTTCGACCTTCTTAAATCTTGTCAGTGATGGACGCTCGACCGCTAGAGATAGTTTATATATATATATAATATATATATATATCGACCTATATATAGGTCGAAATCACGTGATCTAGTGACTTCGGGGCTGGAGATGGCAGAAATGTATTTCCCTGCTAGCGATATAAGCATCAGTACATTTTACCCTAAAAGCCATTTTGAGAGCTTCACTCATGGTATCTACCGCAACATAACTCATTCTAACTGAATATCCACGTTGAAGTGGGAATAAATAGAAACTTATGTTGAACATGGGCCTTTAATCTAACGTGGGACCAATCATATCCTATAAAGCTTTTGTTATATGCTTAGACGTTTACTTCAAACAGATATCTAAGTCCCAGCAACAATAACAAAACGTTAGATATGCTTGTATTAGACATGTGTCTCTGCAGATACTTCCGCTAAAGTTTGTGCCCCAACATATTTCCTTGTTTTGTTTCCTTCTAAGGCAAACTAACCAAACTACCAGCTCTGTACTTTTAGCGTAAAAACATTTTGTGCTTTTGTATGTGTATATATGTTTAGAGGCAGGTATGCATGTAGTATGTATGCATATACATATGCATATACATATATATACATACTATATATATATATATATATATATATATATATATATATATAATATATATATATAGCGAGAGAGAGAGAGAGAGAGACAGCCAGAGATAGATAGTGAAAGATAGATAGATAGATAGATAGATAGATAGATAAATAGATACGTACACGCATGCGTGCACAATATACGTATTAATGTATGTATATATATGTATGCTTGCATATGTATATGTGTTATTTTCCTTGTAAATATATATATTTCTTTTTTTCTCTTAAACCTTAAAATTTTCCTTCGTTTCGAAAATATCTTTGACTTACAGATCAAACAACATTAAATTTATATAACAATAAAAAAAAAAAGAAAGGAGAACTGAGAAAAAAAAGTTCATTTTTTTTTTAACAAAAATAACAAATATGTATTTCTGAATAATACTATAAAACATTTCTTTATTTTATCCTAAACAAAATGAAACGTAAATTTTGATGATTCAGCTGTTCTGGGACGACCAGCTGGGTACACAAATGTATTTTACGTCGGCAGAGGACAAGGAACGGCTGAAGTAAAAACACATATATCTGCACATATACATATATGTGCATGTATATAATATATATATATATATATATATATTATATATATGTATGTATATGTATTGAAGTGAAGTAAAAATGCTTGCTTTTTTTCTATAAATTTCATTTAATTCTTACATCACTT
>NC_043004.1:78878649-78898649 GCF_006345805.1 Octopus sinensis | reverse complement strand
CTCCCACCCGTGGATGGGACGCCAGTTCTTCGCAGGGTTAGCTTCACTGATATTGCTGGAAATCATTTACAGTTGAGTGGGTGACTGGAGCAACTTGAAATGAAATGTCTTACTCGTGAATACAACGTAGCGTTCGATCTCTTATGTCCTGAGTTCAAATCCCGCCAACGCCAACTTTGACATTTCTGGGGTCGATAAAATAAAGTACCAGTCAACAATGGAGTCGATGGTATTGATTAATTCCCTCTCCTCGAGATCATCAGCCTTGTGCGTAACTCAGGAGCAGTTATTAAACCTTAACAACCTCATCTTCCTCCCATTCATCCTCATCATCACCATCATTACAAGAGTCCCGGAGTGACTGAAACGGTGACATTTTGAAATTCCTTTCATTCGATATTTCCGACCTTGTATCAATTTTCATCACTCAGCCGCTGTTTGTATTCACAATAGAAATATACAACAGAAAAATAAACGTGTTTCAGAAAAGGAAAAAAAAAAAACAGGACAACAATCTCTCTCCCCCTCCACATATTTCTCTCTTAAAGTATATATTAACTTTTACCAACATTTTATAGAGGTCGTTCATTGTAACAACATCTCATACTCCGTTCATTGATGCTATTCCGATTACATACAAAATATTGTGAAACTAAACAAATTTGTGATCGGAGATAGCCTCAAAGTTATCTACAAACATAAATTCCCATTTTATTGACTTTTAAAAGCCTCAAAAAGCAACAGAATCTTCAATTATTTTATTTGTTTTTTAGCAGCTGACTTTCTGATATACAACTTCAATGGTTTATATAGAAAGTAACTAAATCCTCAACAAGAGAGAATAATAAATAAATAAATAAACAGAGCATGGCAGCTGTTTACATATCGATAGAGATGTGGTACAACAATCGGGTACCCGTAGTTGAGATGTCGGAACATTTGATCGACATCGATATTCAAAACGATTTATAAACGTTCTAAGGTGAAATTTTATTGTAAAATGTGTTGGTGAGGTAATTATTAATGGCGTTTGTATATTTCTGTATTGTATTAAGGCCTGAATTTCTATTGGTGTTATTGTTATCGTTATAGTCGTTGGTGAGGTTGGTACTATTGTTGTTGTTAATGAGAAGCTCATGATCGGAAGGTTGTGAGTTCGATTCCCAGCGGCGTGTTGTGTCCTTGAGCAAGACGCTTTATTTCTCGTCGCTCCAGTTCACTCAGTGGTCAGAAATGAGTTGTACCAGTAATCCAAAGGGCCAGCCTTGTCACATTCTGTGTCACGCTGAATCTCTCCGAGAACTACATTAAGGGTACACGTGTCATTGGAGTGCTCAGCCGCTTGCGCATTAATTTCACGAGCAGGCTGATTCGTTGATCGGATCGACTGGAATCCACGTCGCCGTCGTAACCGACGGAGATCCGGGCCACTATTGCTGTTTAGCCACCTGCACTCACCCCAGCTCCTATAGCCGGCTCTACTCAAGCAAATCTATTTTAAATTGTGGAATGTAGTATCATAACTAGAGAGGATATCATGGTAACAATAGTATTCAGACATGTAGCTTACGTCAAAGACAATCCATCTGTGACCTCCAATGTTATTTCCACTAACACATCGTCCTGTTTCCTCTTCTGACACAATTTAGGAAAACTTGGAGGGAGGGAGATAAAACTGCTATTTCCATAGCAAGGACGACATATCGCAATGCTATCAAGCAAGTTATCTTACATCAAAGACAGTCCAACTATGACCCTCCTGTCTTTTTTTCAGGAATTCATCTCAAAATTTCTTTTGTTTATTCTTTTAGACGATAGGGCAACATTTGGTGAGTGGGTGGGTGATTTGGCTGCAGTTTTATAGCAGTGAGGACATCATTACCGCAATAAGGGGTACCTTATCTCAGGAATACATCATCCGTTGCCTTTTTCTGAGATGATAAACCCTAACTCGAAAAGAGGGATATTTGGTTGCTAGATTTATCAAACTGAGAAACTAAGTAAAGACCAGCCGCCTCCTAGTCGTAATTAGGTTCACCAAGAAGATGTTCAGGTGGAATTCCCTAAGGCTATACCTGTGTGACTACGTCTTATGTGACACATAAGACGGCCTTTGAACGAATTTTTGTTGACAAGTCATGTAAAAGTTTCCAAATATTTAGATTACGTTGGTAGTTTTTCGGCCTTTGTTGTCTCTAACATCAAAGGTTTCATGTGAGTCTGTGTTCATGTGTATTTATACACAAACACACACACACACACACATATATATAAATATAAATATAAACACATATATCACACACACATACATATATATATATATATATATATATATATATATATATATACGATATATGTATGCAAATATATACATACAGATATATACGATATGTGTGTGTGTGTGTTTTGTGTGTGTATGTGTGAGTGTGTGATGAAATATTTGTAATTTAGTCTTTGTAATATATGTGTGTGTGTGTGAGTTTATATGGATATAATAGATAAATTGATTTCAAATTTGGACACAGGGCCAGCAATTTGGGGGAGGGGTCTAGTTGATTAGATCGACCCCAGTACACAACTGGTACTTATTTTATCGACCTAGAAAGGATAAAAGGCAAAGTCGACTGCAGCGGAATTTCAACTCAGAACGTAAAGACGAACGAAATGCCGCAAAGCATTTTGTGTCTGCGGTAACGATGCGACCAGTTCGCCACCTTATATATTATATGGATGGAAGCACTCCGTCGGTTCCGACGACGAGGGTTCCGGTTGATCCGATCAACGGAACAGCCTGCTCGTGAAATTAACGTGTAAGTGGCTGAGCACTCCACAGACACGTGTACCCTTAACGTAGTTCTCGGGGATATTCAGCGTGACACAGAGAGTGACAAGGCCGGCCCTTTGAAATACAGGTACAACAGAAACAGGAAGAAAGCGTGAGAGAAAGTTGTGGTGAAAGAGTACAGCAGGGATCACCACCATCCCCTGCCGGAGCCTCGTGGAGCCTTAGGTGTTTTCGCTCAATAAACACTCACAAACGCCCGGTCTGGGAATCGAAACCGCGATCCTATGACCGCGAGTCCGCTGCTCTAACCACTGGACCTAACCACATAACGCACATATGTATATAATCGTATAATAGATTGTCATTTAGAAATAAGGCCTGTCAATTTGATAGAAAGACATTATTGAACAATTCGATAAGCCCCATTAATTTTATTTTAGCAATCCCAGGAGGATGAAAAACACCGTTAACAACGATGGGACTTGAACTCAGAACGTAAAGACATACAACAAATACTGCACGGTAGTTTTCTCATTTTAATAATTCTGCCAATCGACAATCTTTTCTTTATATAAATATAATATATAACATTATATATATATATATATAATATTATATATATATATAATATATATATATATTATATATATATATATATTATATATATATATATATATATTATATATATATATATATATATATATATATATGTATATATATATATATATATATATATATATATATATATGTATATATATATTATATATATATATATATATATGTGTGTGTGTGTATGTGTGTGTGTGTGTGTGTGTGTAGTATATCAAAATGTTAGCGCTAATCAGTGTTTAGGCATAAGCAAAATCAAGGTTAGTTAAAATATATTTATGACATATTTCAACTGCTAAAAGGCAATTTCACTGCAATTACCGTAGAAAAAATATCGCTCTTATGGGAAAAAAAGATGTGACACCAGGTTTGTTCAGTGTCACCATCTATAAGGAATCCCAGGCATCGATGTTTCGAGTTTTTGAAATATGTCACAAACATGTTTTACCTAACCTAAATTTTGCTTATGGTTATATATATTTCTCCTTGGCACTCCGTCGGTTACGACGGCAAGGGTTCCAGTTGGTCCGGTCAACGGAACAGCTTGCTCGTGAAATTAGCGTACAAATGGCTGAGCACTCCTGAGACACGTGTACCCTTAACGTAGTTCTCAGGGGGATTCAGCGTTGCAGAGTGCGACAAGGCTGGCTCTTTGAAATACAGCTGCTACTCATTTTTTCCAGCTGAGTGGACAGAGACAAGGGGAAATAAAGTGTCTTGCTCAAGCCTTATGCGTAGATTTGGATTTGGTAAATGGAAACTGAAAGAAGCCCGTCGTATATATATATATATATATATATATATATATATAATATATATATATATACATCGGTTACCAAGCGATGATGGGTGGGGACAAACACAGACGCATAAGCATATATATATGCTTATGCGTCTGTTTGTCCTCCCCCATCATCGCTGTGCAACCGATGTTAGTTTGTTTACATCCCCGTAACAAAAGTGATCGGTAAAATAAGTACTGAACTTTCATAACAAGCTTACTGGGGTCGATTTATTTAACAGAAACCCTTCAAAGCAGTGCTCCAGTATGACCGTAGTCTATGACAGTAACAGATAAGCGACAAAGGACAAAAACCATAAATACAAAAATAGATAGATAAATAGATAGACGGAGAGAGATAGAAAGATAGATAGGTAGGTAGGTAGGTAGGTAGGTAGGTAGTAGGTTGGTAGGTAGGTTGGTAGGCAGGTAGGTTGACAGACAGACAGATAGATAGACAGACACTCAGACATACAGATAGATAGACAGACAGACAGACAGACAGACAGATAAATAGATAGATAGATAGATAGATAGATAGATAGATAGATAGATAGATAGATAGATAGATAGATAGATAGACAGACAGATAGAGTGGTAGATATATAGATAGATAGAGAGAGAGAGAGAGAGAGAGAGAGAGAGAGAGAGAGAGAGAGAGAGAGAGATGCGTGAGTGTATACGTGTGGTATTTGTTTACTACATTACAGGTATTACCTTGCAAATGTCGGCAGAATGTTCTGTGTTTTTAACGAGAAATGTTGCCCCGAATAAAACATAAACCGTCTTTTTAACTTTACTGCGATGATGATGATGAATATGACGACGATGATGATGGTGATGATGGTGATGAAGATGATGATGATGATGATGATGATGATATCTTCTATCGTCATGATCACACTCACTTTCTTCACTTAAACTGCTTAATATGGTTCACGAAGTCAACTTTCAGGTCATACTACATTCCTCTATTTTGTCACGCAGTCGTAATGCAAGTCATATAAAATATGTCGACATAACTAGGCGCGCGTTCCGAACATCACACACACACTAATCTACACGCTTTGTTACACCCGCATATACACACGCACTTTCTCTCTCTCACACACACACACACACAACCACACACACAGGTATACATAGAAACAGACAGAGACTCGTACGTACATCTGTATACAAAATTATAGCTTGTTCTACACAATCAAACATGTTTTTAATATTATTCTTTAGCTCATAAAGTTGATTTCTTTCATTATTATTATTCTCATCATCATCATCATTATTATTATTATTATTATTATTAATTATTATTATTATTATTATTATTAAAGGCGGTGAGTGAGCAGAATCGTTTGCGGCATGTCGTCCGTCTTTAAGGTTCTGAGTTCAAATACCACCGATGCCAACTTCGCTTTTCATCATTTCAGAGTCTATAAAATAAGTACCAGTAAAATACTGAGGATCGTAATAATCGTCCTCCCTTTCCCCTCAAAATTTATAGGTTTGTGTCAAAATGATAATTGTTATTTGGATATTCAGAGAAAGGCGACTGGTATTAGATTTGAACGATAAGAAATTATCACATTCACATGAAACGTCCGAGAAATCTCCTTTATTTTTCTGTGTACAAAGAGAATAACATGATGCTTTGACATCTGTTTAATGTTTCACAGCGAAGCGATTAGAAACTAGCTTAACTCTTTTAAATTTACATCTGGCTTTCTGGCATACACAATTCTACATAACTATTCATGCTCTCTCTCTCTCTCTCTCTCTCTCTCTCTCCCTCTCTCCAACCTTATATGTGTGTGTGTGTATGCATGTATGTATACGAGTGTGTGTGTGTATGTATGTGTTATTATGTACGTATGCATATTAATTTTATCTTTTGGTTTCAATTGCTGTAGCCATCTATATTATAATATATTTAATATATCTTAATATATCAATATATTATTATATATTATTGTATGTTACTATACACTTCACCCGTTTTGAATTTTAACGCTCGCTAAATTACCTGGAGTAATTGTGGAAAGCAACTGCTACCACAATTTGTAATCTTTCCGTTTTATCAATGTGCCATTGGAACACCAACACAAGTTAGATTAAATAAAGAAACCTATTTCATTGAAAAATATAAGCCAAAACATAACCATTTCTAACGTTTTTAAATAAGGAAACTCACCTCATTGATAAAATTATATAGCAAAATCTAACCACTTGTAACATTCTACTTTTCTAAACCAAATCATGTTAAATTAATAAAATGTAGTCATTCACAACATTTTTAATTATCTCCCTTATGCCGAAAAAATCCCTGATACCTTCCCCTGACTGGAATTCCATTTTTCACAACATAGCGTAGAGATGACACAATATAGATAAAGATATTTGATAAATTTGAAAAGTAAATACGAAACTGGTTATTTCTCCAAAAACAATGTTACTATACGCAAACTTTCATAACATTTTTCTAACATAACGATTTAAATATATTCTTTAACCTTATAACACCAGCCTTCTGTAGATTTTTCACTGTTTTGTCTTTTATATATGTGTGTGTAAATAGAGAGAGCGAGAGAGAGAGAGAGAAACTGACAGACAGACAGACAGAGACAGTGAGAGGAAGGAGAGATTAGCGTGAAAAAGTATGAGTGTATAATATATTGAGAATAAGCAAGAGAAGAGGATGTATATGTGCGTTTTGAATGCACTATGTAACCTTGCACGCAATCAGACGCATATATATACATATATACTAAAAATACATGCACACACACACATATATACATACACACATACATGCATACATATCTAAATAGCATCGTACGCAACTTCTCAAAAGATTGCATATGTATCTTATTAATTTGATAGAGTGAAAGCGGTCAACGTATAATGACAGTCTTTCCTATAAACTGTTTAACTGTTGGGGCACATCAAAGTATGAACCAGCTGGGTGTCGAGATGAAAAGAATGAATAATTCATCTCCACTGACTTTTGACAGCATTTGTATTTATATTTATTTATATATATTTATATTTATTTATATTTATTTTAATATATTTGCTTTTAGCTTCTACCGTCTATTTTTTCAATGCTTCCAAAATCTATTCTTTTACCCCACTTCAATCTGTTTGATCCATGCATTTTGATTTTCAAATCGACACTCGAAATATACATGTGTAGGCGGAAATCGATATAGAGACACACCCAGGTGAGTTTTTTTTATAAACACTGACATGAGAATATGGGAATAATGCTGGTCAGTTACAACGAAACCTGTTTGAATTGTTCAAAGGCAATCAAGAAAATAAATTAGTTTTGCCAAATACGCCTACCTTTGCATATGTTTCGTCTGATTGTGTGGTCTAAATTCTAACCTTTTGGTCCTCTCATAATTATTGATCACCTCACCATAAACAACACCTGATTCACGGATCCGATAATGATTGGTAATTTACCACAATATTTATTTATCGGGCCGTTAATTATTTCTCTCTCTCTCTCAGAATTGTTAGCACGCCGGGCGAAATGCTTAGCGGTATTTCGTCTACCGTTACGTTCTGAGTTCAAATTCCGCCGAGGTCGACTTTGCCTTTCATCCTTTCGGGGTCGATTAACTAAGTACCAGTTACGCACTGGGGTCGATGTAATCGACTTAATCCGTTTGTCTGTCCTTGTTTGTCCCCTCTATGTTTAGCCCCCTGTGGCCAATAAAGAAATAAATATTAATCTGTTTTCGGTACGAAACAAAGAACTTCTGAGCCAAGGGAAAGAGATGTCGGGACGTTCATTATTTCCCAAGAGCATCAAGGAAATAAGGGAAGATCATTCTTCATAGCAGTAGATTGTATGTCTGGCGCGCACACGTATGTGTGTGTGCGTGCGTGCGTGCGTGCGTGCGTGCGTCTGTGTTTAAAAAATGAGTTGGAAATTATTCGCAATCACACTCGATGTTTCGTATCAGATTGTTTACAGAGTGATCTGAAGTGTAACGTTCAATCCAAGAGTGATCGACGGGACGCCCATTGCTGGGAAACTTCGTTCGAATGTTCTCCTACCAGATATTGTGAAAGTGTTGCTGATGTGGACATTCTCAAAAGTGAAAGTCTACTGGTGTGTGACGCACTAAAAGCCGATCCTCAGTAAATCTGGCTTTATGGGAAATGTATGGATGGTTGCTGACAGGAGAGACACATTCAAGGTGATAAAAGAGGTGACATCGACCAGAGCTTCCATTACCTTTGTAATATAAGAAGTGATGACACCTGCAGCTTTAATCGTGTTATTTTTTAAGAGAGAGAAAGACTGAAATTTTTAATGCGAATGAGAGTAATTTGGTGAACACGTTGTTTGAGGGGGATAGCAAGCTCATCGTCAGAATCAATCATGTTGATGGGTGGAATGATCGGGGAGGAATTTACACCTGGTGATTATGTGCATAATTTGCTACAAATTGTTTGGAAGAACGAAATATCAGCAACGAGAGGCTTCGGGAACAGTTTCGGTCCTTTTAATTATAACTCGATATAAAATCAAGGTTTCAGAAAAATTATAGCCAACTAGTTCTACTAAATATTATTATTGGTATTTATTTTATGAAGATGAAACAGATGAAAGATGAAGTCAGCTTCCTTTGAACTCATAACTTAAGAGCTAAAACAAAATACTATAAAATAAACTTGTCTTTTTCTACCATTTCTGCGAATAATAATTTCTTTATTGCCCACAAGGGGCTAAACATAGAGTGGACAAACAAGGACAGACAAAGGGATTAAGTCGATTACATCGACCTCAGTGCGTAACTGGTACTTAATATATCGACCCCGAAAGGATGAAAGGCAAAGTCGACCTCGGCGGAATTTGAACTCAGAACATAACGGCAGACGAAATACCTATTTCTTTACTACACACAAAGGGCTAAACACAAAGGAGACAAACAAAGACAGACAAAAGTATTAAGACGATTATATCGACCCCAGTGCGTAACTGGTACTTAATTTATCGACCCCGAAAGGAAGAAAGGCAAAGTCGACCTCAGCGGAATTTAAACTCAGAACGTAACGGCAGACGAAATACGGCAACGCATTTCTTCGAATAATGTTACTATATTTATTATAGGATATCATTAGTAATACTGAGACGCTGAGAGTTATGGATAGCGCTTGATGATTTCCCTGCCATCCAGCTCGTTTGGTTGGTCTTATGCCCATATATTGGATGGGGTTGGCCTGTTTGTCTGAGGGAGAAAAATGGGTTACACAGAGAAAATAAATATATATTTGTATTATAAATGTATGCAAGAAGGGGTTGTAAGAGAACAGTCGAAATAGCTTCCTTTTTTAATATTCATTCTCAGAAAATAAAAATATTACATCAAAGTAGCTCTTTTCCTTATCTACTTATCTCTTTCTCCCATACGGTTTTGATCAATTTATTTTTCGACATTACCATATAACATTCCTATCTCACTTCAGTTTCTGTACGTATTTATTGTGTCAAGTTGCTGCAGGTATTAGTAATACATAGCCTACCTACCCACGGAAAAAAAAACCGACCTTTTTGTTATACAACAAACATGGCAAAATACTTTTTTCTCACACTTGTTCACTGTATAACTCAGTACCGTTACAAACAATAACTAGTTCCTCTTCATTCTATCGACGTGTTATAAAGATATGAGCGACTTACACTTCTGCCCGTATCTTTACAACACGTCCATGTCTTTATCAAACCATGTATTTATCTATCATTACCTATTGATATTCATGTATCAATCTAGTTACCTATATATTTATTATCAACGTTTCAAATATAATCTCAAATTCTTCTCATATCCTTGAGTCTTACTCTCCTTCAACCTCTCTTTCTGTCGCCTGTCTTCCTGCTAACGTTCTTTTTTGTTTTTCTTGTTTTCTTGCTTAATCTGGAGCCTTTAAAAGCATATAATCTGCTCGTTAATCATGAAGCGCAAGTTTCACGGCGTATGATTATGTCTTGATAGACATCTAAATTCAATGTTAATGGTTAAATAATAATTATTAAGTGATGTTACCGTTTGTTTGCTACTACTTCACGATTCTTCATATCAAAATTGTAAGAGGTAAATAATAGCAGCCAAGTGCATTAGAAGATATAGCAACATAAGAAAGAGTACCGCAGTAAAGAGAAGTGAACAGACACAGAGAATGGGAACAACAATAGTACCGCAGGAAAAGGAAAAGGAAATGGAAAAAAGTAAGGGAGGAGAGAGAGAATGGAAACATATTTTTAAGCCTGAAAGAAAAGAAAATACAGAAAGAAAAAAATAATGAATTCTAGGAAAAGTCGAGAACTTAAAGACACAAATTAAGATAAATGAAGCCAGATTCACAAGTGATGTTGCCAACAAATATAGGGGGTTGGGGTTAGAAAAAGAAGTAATAATAATAATAATCCTTTCTACTAAAGGCACAAGGCCTGAAACTTTGGGGGGGGGGGCTATTCGATTACATAGACCCCATTACGCAACTGGTACTTAATTTATCGACCCTGAAAGAATGAAAGGCAAAGTCGACCTCGGCGAAATTTGAACTCAGAACGTAACGACGAGTGAAATACCTATTTCTTTACTACCCACAAGGGGCTAAACACAGAGCGGACAAACAAGGACAGACAAACGGATTAAGTCGATTACATCGACCCCAGTACGTTACTGGTACTTATTTAATCGACCGCGAAAGGATGAAAGGCAAAGTCGACCTCGGCGGAATTTGAACTCAGAGCGTAACGGCAGACGAAATACCGCTAAGCATTTCGCCCGGCGTGCTAACAATTCTGCCACATTGTCACCTTAATAATAATAATAATAATAATAATAATAATAATAATAATAATAATAATAATAATAATAAAGGATGAAAGGCAAAGCTGATCAGGGTGATTTTCAACTCATGCGCAAAGACTCGGAACAAATTCAACTCAAACTTTCTACGTTGTTCTGACGTTTCAACTTGTAAGTTTTCCTTTTAAGGTTTCTGATCTAAGCCAGTAATTTTGAGGGTTGGTGGCAGGTCCATTATATCGAACGCAGTACTTTACTGGCTTTTTCTTTCATCGACATCGGAGGGAGGAAAGATAAAAATTACCTCAGCGGGGTTTGAACTCAGAACGTGAAGAGCCAGAACGAATACCACAAAAGAGTGAAATAATATCAGAAGATGAGAGAAACACAAAAAGTTGTTCAAATTTGATGGCACGTCAATAGATTTCATGCAAATTACTTTTAGTTTTTACGAAATAAAGATGTAACAGTTCTGAATATTTGAAAAGTTATGTTTGACATCTTTGGAAATCAATATAAATGGCATACCGAGATATTGTGGTTTCGTGAGCATCGTAGGTTCCTGACTGGAGATACAAAATATAAAATTAAAGATATATGTTACATAAAATAATGGAAATCTGTGTGTCTATGTGCGGTACTCGACTGAGGAAAGAAAACTTCGAATGACCCGTCCTTGTTTTCTTTGTATCGTCTATCTGGATGTTTTGTTGTCCCATTTTTATATTACCTAACTGCCCGGATGTTTTGCGTTCTTGTCCTAT
This sequence comes from Octopus sinensis, assembly GCF_006345805.1. Lineage (NCBI taxonomy): Eukaryota > Metazoa > Mollusca > Cephalopoda > Octopoda > Octopodidae > Octopus > Octopus sinensis. Next base: position 78,886,880 of record NC_043004.1, on the reverse strand, counting down.
TTTGTATATATATATATATATATATATATAAGTACAATAATTATTGTACTTATATACTCTAACATAAATTTGGAGTACCTTTCCCTCACGCCTGTAAGTAAAAATCCATACGTGTGTGTGTGCGTGCGTTTGTGTGTGTGTATGTGCGTGCGTGTGCGTATAAATGTATATATACATAGAGATACATACAAGTATATATACAAATATATATACATAGACATACACACACAAACGCACGCATATATATATATATATGTGTGTGTGTGTGTGTGTGTGTGTGTGTGGCTATGTGATAAGAAGCTGCTTCCCAACCACATGTTTCTAGGTTCAGTCCCACTGCGTGGCACCTTGGGCGAATGTCTTCTACTACAACCGTAGGGCTGACCAAAGCCTTGTAAGTGGATTTTGTAGACGAAAACTGAAAGAAGCCTGTTGTATATATATATATATATATATATATATAATATATATATATATATATATACGAAAAAGACAAAAGACGAAGACAGGTGGTGTAGAAAACAAACAGATGTATTAGTATAACGCTCGGGAATTGGAAAAGTCTTTAACGTTCCAAGCCTACGCTCTTCCACAGAAAGGAACAGAGAAAGAAACAAGGAGAGAAAAAATGTGTGTAGTGGTTACCGATCTATCAAATGTATATATTAGTATGTGTGCGTGTGTGTGTGTCTGTGTCTGTGTGTGTCCGCTATCACTTCACGACCGATGCTGGTATGCTTATGTCTCCCGTATCTTCGCGGTTCGGCAAAAGGGACCGATAGAATAAGTACTAGAATTACAACGGATAAGTCCTGTGGACGATTTCTTCGACTAACACCCTTTAAGGCAGTGCTCCAGCGTGGCTGCAGTCAAATGACTGATACAAGTAAAAGAGTAAAAGAGTATATACACACCCACACACACACACACATATATATATATGGCTACTGCCATTTCGGCCACTGGTCATAAGACAGCTATTATGCTTTCTCCCCACAAAAAACCACCACGTGGATTCTGTTGAGACCAGTAAGAAACAATTATGAACTTTTTTATTACACTTAACTTTTTTTAATATTTTTGATAAGGTTCGTTTTTTCAAGAACCGAAACACGTAAAATTTCTAAGAAAATTAAAATTTATCTTATATAGTAGCGTTTTCAAACTTCTTTTTGATAAATAATATATATATATATATATATATATATATATATATATATATATATATATATATATATATACATATATATAATTGCGTTTTCCTGGGATTACTACATACATATGCATACACATAAATAGGTTGACAGATAGATAGATGCGTATGTACATCCATACGTATGTTTGTATAAGTACATATATACATATATATATATATATAAATATATATATATATATATATATATATATATATATATATAAATATATATATATATATATATATATAATATATATATATATATATATATATATATATATATATATATATATATATATATTCTCTGTGTCTTTAGGAAAATATTACATGAGAATATTTTGTCGACACCATCAATATGGCGGTGGTCTGCATTTAATCCATTAGACAAGTCAACACCTGGGGCAATTTGTTAAGTTTACTCTTTGCCCCCATGAATGTCTAGACAGGAATATAGTTTGTTTTTTCAAGGGAATGTTTTGCATCTGCTAAAATGATATCCAAACGTTAGAATTTATTCTACTCACTCATCACGAATTGATGTTGTTCGTTGTGTTGTTGTTTATCCCAAAGTTAGCACTGATCCGAGAGAGCTATGATCAGAATTATATGCAACTGTGAGCATTTCGTCGTTCTACTAACATACTGTAATCACCCTGTTTTTATTCAATGTATTGGTTTCTCAGATAAATTCGTTCGGTATTTCGCTACTTAACTCTCCATCGTCTTATGCTTTAAAAGAGTTAAAATTTGGGATGTTTTCGGTTTGAACGGCAGTTTTTTAAAAATAATTTCCACGTAACTAAACACTTTTAAACTTCGTATACAGGTAGAATGTGTTTATAAAACAACTTTTTCTCTTGGGTTTATTGAGAAATTCTATAGTTTGTAAGATATTTGTTGTTGTTTTTCTTCAATTTCTGCAATTTCAACCAATCAATGACGTCTAATTAAGGTGAAAACATTCTGTGCTGTATGAATATGTCCCTCGTTTAAGAAACAGATTGGGTTTATTTACATTTCTGAAGAAAAATAGATACCCTTCCCCCACCCCTAACCCTAACCCTAAAACAGATTGAAATGCAATAGATCAATACTAGGGTCATAATTATGGGTGACAATTTCATATTACACCGCTAGAAAAAAACTGCCGTTCAAACCGCAAAGATCCAAAATTTGTCATATTTTGGAAACGATAAACAAAAAGTTGTGGAGAAGGTATAGAGCTACAGAAAAGCATAAAACACGACGATAAAAGCATTTTTCGTATTAATTCAAATAACAGTGGAAAGAAACGAACTAATATTCATAAGTCTTATTATTTTTTAAAGACAGCGGCGTGGAATATGAGGTAACTTTGTTGAGCGAGTGCGCAAGAGGCTCTTTCGGTTACTCGACAAATATATTGATGTTCTTATGAAAATTGTAGGGGCATATGGCCTAGTGATTAGAGTAGCTGACTCGCGGTCGAGGAATCGCGGGTTCGAATCTCAGACCGGGTGATGTTTGAGTTTATGAGCGAGACACCTAAGCTCCACGCGGTTCGAGTTGAAGGTAATGGCGAACTTCTGCTGACTCTTTCTCCACAACCTTCTTTCACTCTTTCTTCCTGCATCTAGCAGCTCACGTGCGAGGGACCGGCGTCCCGTCTAGGTAGCAAACCTATACACCAATGAAACCAGGAAACTGGCCTTTATGAGCCAGGCAAGGCTCGAGAAGGAACAAACAACAAATGTATCATAACAATGTTATACATACTCCGATTAAAGCGACATTTTTCTAAACAATTTCAATAACAATTATAAATAACTTATCAAGCCTCTGGGTTTGTTTACAAATATTATATGCAGTTCTAAGCAGTTAAGTATCAATGCATAAAATTTGACGGAAATTTATGGGTGAGTGTTCTGCCTCAATCGGACGCACAATTTGATTTGTGGGTTCGATTCTAGCTGGAGTTAGCTCAACATCTTTCAGTTAAATGTCGCTTTAATCGGGGTATATATGTGTGTGTGTGTGTGTGTGTGTGTGTGTGTGCGTGCGTGTGTGTGTGTGTGAAGGCGCAATGGCCCAGTGGTTAGGGCAGCGGACTCGCGTTCGTAGGATCGCGGTTTCGATTCCCAGACCGGGTGTTGTGAGTGTTTATTGAGCGAAAAACACCTATAGCTCCACGAAGCTCCGGCAGGGGGCGGTGGCGATCCCTCCCGTACTCTTTCGCCACAACTTTCTCTCATTCTTTCTTCTGTTGACCTGCTCGCTTAGCCAGCGGGGGTGCCGTCATTTGAAGGCGAAAACAATGCGAAGCACATTGTGACCAGCGATGTGTAGCAACATCTGATGGCCTGGTTGACCACGGTGGTATATATATATATATATATATATATATATATAAAATTATTATTATTATTATTATTATTACTATTATTATTATTATTATTATTATTATTATTATTATTATTATTATTATTAGCATTATTATTATATAGTTATTATCGTTTAGATATGAGTTTAGTTGTCGCTTTTTCAATGTAACTTATCAAGCTAAATCATATATATTTAGATATCGTATATAAATTGCAGACTGTTTGGGCTTTCATACGAGTATCTTCTACAAAACAAATACGGGTTTACTGAATTTGAAGCCTGGCGGTCAAAAACATTTTGCAGAAAGACTTAGATGAATTGAACCAAAATATGAAAGTTCATTCGGTTTGTGGGAAATGAGATTATGATGATCTAGAAACGTTGAATATCAACTTAGGAATCTTATTCTTCAACACTAAAAAAAACTTGAAAATATGAAAAACCTAAAATAAAAAACAAAAATATAATACTTAAACACAGTCGTGAGTTTATTGCAACGTACGTATACTTTCATACATACACACATACATAAGCTGATATATCATATAAAGATATATATTTCTTTATTGCCTACAAAGGGTTAAACATAGAGGGGACAAACAAGGACAGACAAACGGATTAATTCGATTACATCAATCCCAGTGCGTAACTGGTACTTAATTTATCGACCCCGAAAGGATGAAAGGCAAAGTCGACTTCGTCGGAATTTGAACTCAGAACGTAACGGCAGACGAAATACGACGACGCATTTCGCCCGGCGAGCTAACGTTTCTGCCAGTTCGCCGTCTTATATGCTGATATATCATATATACATATATGCGAGTGCGTTTGTGTGTGAGTGTTATTTTGTTGTTAGGCGTCCGGTTAAGCCAATTGTTTGCATCCGGTAAACATTGCAATTTGAAAGACAATTGACCGAGTTTAAATGAATAAATGAATATAAATCTCTATATTTATATCATGTATTGAGTACAAAATTTGGAAGAGGTACACTACGACTGAACAAAATTCAAGAAATATATATATATGTGTGTGTGTGTATGTATATATATATACAAAGAGAAAGAGAGATGCATGCTTGTATACATATAGATAGAAATGTATATACCTACGTGCGCATTTGTATATATATATATAATATATATATATGTGTGTGTGTGTGTGTGTGTGTGTGTGTGTACATATATATATATTATATATATATAATATATATATATATATATATATATATTATATATATATGTGTGTGTGTGTGTGTGTGTATGTACATATATATATATATATATATATATATATATATATATATATATATATATATATATATATATATATATATATATGTTTGTATGTATGTATATACGAGAAACGCCTATGAATGTTCATGTGATAAATTTATGAACAAAATGCAAAAATGCCTTTAAAAAAATCGCGAATGAAATTTTCTTGGTAAAATCTTGAACTGAAGCACTACGTTGAACATGTCACGGCTGGTGATGAGTGGAACAACATTAATCTAACATCTTCTAAAATTAAACAAAATAACTTACGATCACAGATGGTTCTCTTTCTAAGTACATACTCCTTCTATGTCGGGTGTAATCACCTAATGACATTTAGTAAACCGCTAAAAATGCAGTTCTTCGAGTACTTAACTGTCAAACGGAAACTGACGCATTTTATTCCATTGAAAAGTGTGAATCGAACCCAGATGTCATAGTGTTTGAATAAAGCACTTCCTTATAAACGACCTCCTCTACTCTATACTACTCTGTTCTGTTTTTCGCATACCATTTCTAACATTGTTGTTTAGCTTCTGTTTTTGTGAATCAATTTCATTGCTCAACCTAGCCTTGTACCGTTTATATATTACACAATTTTTCAATCTTCCCGTCATTTGTATAAATATTATACTTATATATTTCTTTATTGCCCACAAGGGGCTACACACAGAGGGGACAAACAAGGACAGACAAACGGATTAAGTCGATTACATCGACCCCAGTGATTAACTGGTACTTATTTAATAGACCCCGAAAGGATGAAAGGCAAAGTTGACCTCGGCGGAATTTGAACTCAGACCGAAATCCGCAGACGAAATACGCATTTCGCCCGGCGTGCTAACGTTTTTGCCAGCTCGCCGCCTTATTTGTATAAATATTATACTTATAGCGGCCAATTGAGTAAAGTTTCAAGAGGGTTAGACCCTATTCTCTTTCATATCTTCACAAAATGGTGATCATGTAAATGAGACGTGGCGAAATATCAATTAAAGTTGATCATTTCTTTAAAATCGACGGAGCGACTCAGCTAGAAACAGCAAAGGTGAGGCTGTGTGATAAGAAATTTGCTTCCCAACTACATGGTTCTGGGTTCAGTTCCCTGCGTGGTATCTTGGGCAAGTGTCTTCTTGTATTGTGCCGGGCCGACACAATGTTAGTGGATTTGATAGACAGAAACTGAAAGAAGCCCGTCCTATACTTGTGTGTATATATATGTGTATGAGCGTGTGCTTGTCTGTGTGTGCGTGTGTGTGTGTTTGTGTGTGTTTGTGTGGCTATGTGCTCGTCTTGCACCATCGCTTGACAACCGGTATTGGTTTATATCCTCGTGACTTAGCGGTTCGGCGTAAGACATCAACAGCATAAGATTGAATAAATTTAAAACTAATATTTCTATATAAGTCTCTCTATTTTAATTTTTTTCTCTCATTAAAGGGCGAGAATCGTTAACGTGTCGAGCAAAAGCTTAGCGGCATTTATTCCCGTTGTTATACATTCTGAATTCAAATTGCAACGAGTTCGATTTGGCCTTTTATCCTTTCGGAATCGATATAATAAGTGCCAGCTGACCACTGAGATTGATGTAGTTGATTTACCACCACCATCCCTAAATTTCCTGGCCTTGTACCAAAATTTGAAACCACTGTTGTATTTCTCCTTCATGAGATTCTAAAATTATATTTTTTTCACTAACATTTTCAAGTCAATCCAAAATGCAAATCCAAATTAGACCAGAAGTCTTCACGGTATTATATGTTTTCATGGGCAGATAACTCAACAGTACTTGTCTCTCTCCAAGTATGCTTGATAGTTGTTTTCACCGCGAGTATCTTTGATCATTTGAAAGATCAAATTTTAAATTCTGCTTCGTACCCACACGCCCACCGCACCCGATAAAATGGAAATAGCTTAGCCGAGCCGACAACCATCCAACCATTAGACAAATCATACAACGGTTACAACGGTATCGGTAATAAGTGGAATCTGACCATTCTTTTGCTTAAAATTTCGTTCATTCCATATTTCCATGTGCCGTTCCTCCGCCCCACTCACACGCATACACCATCACAAACACTTTCAAGAGACACAACTAACCGAGTTGTGAGATTTCTTCCATTTGTCAAGAGATCGATGATTCACGTCAGATATTAAGATATTGATCTAGTGTTGGATTAATACACAGGACTAAATATTGATTCCACTGTGATTAATATAATCCAGAATTGTTTTATACTCTAATGAAGGAAGCTGCTTTTTAATTAGTTCGAAGTATATTATTAGACGCAGGAGTGGCTGTGTGGTAAGAAGCTTGCTTCCCAACCACATGGTTCTGGGTTCATTCCCACTGCGTGGCACCTTGGGCAAGTGTCTCCTACTATAGCCTCGGGCCGACCAAAGCCTTGTGAGTGGATTTGGTAAACGGAAACTGAAAGAAGCTCGTCGTATATATATATATGTGTGTGTGTGTGTGTGTGTGTGTGTGTTGTTTGTGTCTGTGTTTGTCCCCCACCATCGCTTGACAACCGATGTCGGTGTGTTTATGTCCCCGTCACTTAGCGGTGCGGCAAAAAGAGACCGATAGAATAAGTACTAGGCTTACAAAGAATAAGTCCTGGAGTCGATTTGTTCGACTAAAGGTGGTGCTCCAGCATGGCCGCAGTCACATGACTGAAACAAGTGAAAGAGTACTATAACTAAAAGAAAGTAATTATTAAAGTCTACGCTGACGAGAAAATTCTTTAAATTTCTAATTTTAATATATTTTTAACAAAATGTGGTTTTCAACTTCTTTTACTATTGAAGATTTCAACAACAGAGAATGAATTCCCTGCGATGAAACAAGTTCCAGTTGAGCACTGAGGTCAATGTAATCGACTAGCACCCTATCACAAAATTTCTGGTTTTGAGCCAAAATTTGACACTAATATGTTAGAAAATGGTACCGAATACGGATCCTATAGTTTCTTCTGGTTCAGAGTATTAGCTTGTTTGGTATTGTAATGAACAAATCATACATAGTAACTATTACCTAAAAACACATTTACTCCTTGAATAAGTTTTCCTTTCTGGTGATTTTTGCTGATGTTATTGGCTTCCATATTAGTCATTTTGTGGTATGTTTATATTAAAATCATTTGTCTGTTTATCATTAAAAAAAAAGTCCGTGTACAGAGAGTACACTACTTCTCTAATACACACTCAATGCCTTACAGCAATCACAAAAGGAAGAAATCACTGAAGACCATTTGGTTGTCATTTCCGTAGCATCTTAGCAATGATATATTTTTAGGAGGAAAAAACAAGGAAAAATAATGTACAGATTCAGAATCTGCTGACAAAGCATGAAGCTGGGACGTTTTGTTTTTGTTCAACAAAAAGCTATCTATCATTCTACG
>NC_043004.1:78851149-78871149 GCF_006345805.1 Octopus sinensis | reverse complement strand
ATGCACGTGCCTGGTGTACACTTATCAGACGGGTAGTCATGATGGGTATCCTGGGCTTCGTATATTTTATCCCAGTGTCACTTTGATGGAATGCACTGCTCTCTCACTCAATGATGATGATGATGATGATAATAATAATAATAATAATAATAAACCATTGACCATGTGGTCTCCAAGTGCAGTCTTCTAGCGCCTACAGAGTATCTCAACAGACACGATAGAGCTGCACAATATATTCACTGGGTAATCTGCAAAAACCTGGATTTGCCCCATGAAAAAAACTGGTGGGAACACAAACCACCCCCAGTGCTTGAAAATGACCACATCTCACTCAGAAATCCAAGAGATAGTGCTCATGGGAACTGCTCATATCCTACGCAAAATACTTTCTATGTAATCTCAAGGTTTAAAACAAACATAATTTTCGGTTTAAAAAAAAAAAAAATTTTTTTTTTTTTTTAGACATTCATTAGTACAACACCCCCCCCCCCAAGAAAAATATATGGCACACTAGGCATAACAACAACATGAACTTCCAACCTGTTGTCTCTTGAGGTCTCTGGGTGAGACTTGGAGCCAACTTGTACAAATATAAAGCAAAACTCAAACATAGAATAATAATAATAATAATAATGAAGAAGAAGAAAAACTGCTTTCCAATTGATGTATCGATACCAACAGATGATAACGTTTCTCTAAAAGAAATGGAGAAGCTTTCAAAATACAAAGACCTGGAAATAGAAGTAACTCGAATGTGGAATCTAAAAACAGAAACAATTCCTATCATAGTAGGCGCATTAGGTATGATAAAAAAATATTCGACAAATTCATAATAAAAGCACCAGGACTTACAAATATATATAACATACAGAAAATAGCACTACAGGGCACTGCACACATCCTACGCAGAACACTTTCAATAACCATCAGAGCATCACAGCAAACTACAGCACATATCCAAGGCAAGAGAGCTGCGCTCGGTAGTGCAGTGAAAGCACGTTATAAAAATAAAACTACTGAATAATAATAGTACTAATGATAATCTCTATATATAAATTTAATATATTATTAATAATAATATATTATATATAATTAATAATAATAATAATTTAACCTCACAAGATAGGGCGCAAAGCAAGTAATTTTGAGAGAAAGGATGAAGCCGATTACATTGATGCCCATCCATTTATTGATAGATAGATAGATAGATAGATAGATAGATAGATAGATAGATAGATAGATAGATAGATAGATAGATAGATAGACAGACATAGATAGATAGATAGATACTCAAGTCGCAAGGCAAACTCTGTTTCAGTTTCACCCACAAGATGTATTAAGAACTCCTATCTCATTCATCCGAAATAACCAACTTACGAATTTATATATGTGTGTGTGCGTGTATGTATATATATATACATATATATTAGAAAGCGAAATAGAGAGAAAATTTATACACCTACCTTTTTCTGATAAGACGAGTAAAAATTCATATATATATATATATATATATATATATATATATATATATATATATATATATATATATAATATATGTAAAGAGAGGAGGGTGAGAGAGAGAGAGAGCGAGAGAGAGAGAGAGAGACTTGTCAGATTTAAACTTAATTTTCTAGCAATTTAAAGATATTAACTACTTCAGTATTAAATCTCTGAAATACCCTAGAGTATAATACAAAATATCTTTAGAAATAGTATTTCCGTTCGACGTGTAATAAAGAAAATTATTTAATAATAGCTGGAGAATAAAAAACCCGACTTATTAATTGATATGATGTCTTTCTTATGATAACATTGCTTTCATTTGCCAGACAAGAAAAATTTATACACGGAAATTACTAAGCAGGTAGGTGTTTTTAGGCACAATGCCACCAATCTTGGAGGATGGGGTTTGTCGATCACATCAACTCCAGCGATCACCTGGTACATAGTTTATCGACCTCCGAAAGGATGGAAGGTAAAGTCAACCTGCTCGGAATTTAAACTCAGAACGTAAAAAACAAAAAGGAAGGAAAATGCTAAGCATTTTGCCCGCGGTGTTAACGATTCAGCTAGCTCGCCGTCTTAGACGCTACACAGGTCTGTAAAATTATAGACTTTGACTAATTGCTACCGTATTTGCAAGCGCATTGTACGCATCCTCACATAAGACGTATCCCTCTTTTAGAAGGATATTTTGTGGGGAAAAAAGACAATTTTAGTATGCTTCATCATACATTTATTGAAAGATACTTTAAAGTATTGGGTTGTCCGGAAAGTTCGTGCCGATTTATAGTAGCTTACCTTTCGACTTATTTTAGAACATGGTTGAGTTCATAAAATAGGACTTGACAACACCTCCATTTAGAGCACAGTTTAAGCTATCTTTTCGTGGAAGAAGGTTTATGTTCCTATAACCTGTGTTAATTCTGTAACCCTTTAAAATGGAAGATAAGAAAGTTCATTTTTGGCACTTGATGCTTTGGGAACCAGACAAAAATTGCTACAGCTCGGCTGGGATGTGTTACCCCACCCTCCATATTCACTAGATATTGCTCCTTCAGATTTCCACTTATTCAGGTCTCTGCAGAGTAGTCTTAAGGGTAAAAATTTCAATTCCTTGGATGACGTAATACGATACCTTGATGAATTCTTTGCCATGAAACCACCTCAATGCTGGGAAGAGAGTATTTTCAAGTTAAAGAAAAGATGGAGACGCATTGTGCAACAAAATGGTTTATATTTGATTGATTAAAAATGTAATGGCAAGTATTTATTGACCTTTTTCTTGCCTTTAAAAATCGGCACGAACTTTCTGGACAACCCAATAGTTTTGTAGGGAGAATTGTATGATTCTGTGCATGAAATACAATGTTGTGATAATATACTGGAATAGAGTATGAAATCACATGTAGCTTAATATTCAGCTTGAAATTAAATTAAATTAAATTTGCCAGAACAGAATAGAAATATACATTGGTATCAATGAACCCTGATCCATGCAAACAAAAAGCAAATATACTTATAAAAACTGGTAAAAACCAATCAGCAAAGGACATTAAATGTGATGAGTTCCTATTAATAGTTACAGTTACTCTTTCTCACTGCTGCCATCCATATTACCTGGAATATGGATGGAATTCTCTGCAATGTGATCTGAGTCATCAATATCTTCTTCAAACAATCAATCAACCTCAATACCATCAAGAGTATTACTAATGTCACATTTTTAAAATGATTTCACAACTACCTCTTCTTTTGCCGCAGTCTATGAACTTTTTACCCATTCACACACCTGTGTTTTTGAAGGCCTCTTCCTTCTTCATGTTGGTGTCACTTCAAAATCTGAAAACTGCATCCACTTGCTCCACTCCTCCCGCATAAATCTTTTAAATGGTTTATTTTAAACATCTAAAGGCTGTAAGCGGTTGGTTAGGCCTCCAAGAAATACAACTAACTGGGTGTTCAGTTCTCCAAGTTTCCTCTTAACAAGCTCAGTTCTATGAGCCCGAAACTGGTCCCAAACTAATAAGGCAGGTTTCTTTAATAGCCCACCAGGACACCTGGACCACACTTTATCAAGCTACAATTTCATTTTTCCTTCATCCATCCAACATTTGTGTGGACATGAACATAAATGCCATTAGCTATCCTTTCTTTAAGCAATGTCTTAAAAATTAAATAAAAGGTGATAGTTTTGTGCCATCAACGCAGCATGCCAATACAACTGTGTAGTGTGTCTTTTCATGACCACATATTTTAAGTCACAGTTTTAGCACCCTTGGATTCTGCTGTCTTCTTTGATGACACATAAAATGTCAAAGAAACTTTGTCCATATTTGCTATCTGTGAAAGTTCAAAACTAACTTCTTTTCTTGTATTAATGACATCCCTGATCTTCGTATTCAAGGGGCATTTTTGTGCTAAGGCCTCATACAGAGGTTATTTCTCCACGTAGATCTGGAACACCATGATGTTGACCCTTTAAGGTCATTAATATCTTTGTCTATTGCTATAAGTCTTGAATGGAACATAAACATTTTAGCGGGTACTGAAAGCCCGATCTTCTTTGGTCTAAAACCTATGTTTTTAATTCTTCTAGTTCAGGCCACTTTACAACTCCCCTACAGAGGCAATACATTAAGAAGCTTTCAGTTGCTCTTCTTGTTTCCTTCAAATCTCTACCATTTTCTCGGTTTGTGGTGAAAAATACCGAGCAGCTGATCTATTACCATGATCTTTTGTGTATGCTACGACATCTAGTTTTAATTTGATGTTATAACAGTGCCTTTTTTGTTTTTCAGCCATGGGTTTGGACACTGTACGAAATTTACCGTAAATGAACTTACCGTTACGTTATGATGCGAGCTTCACTCATAACTGCCGGCGTATCGTAAGCAATTTTGCGTAAGTTTCTGATAGACTATAATAATTCGGCTTGTTTTCAATATTTCATTAGTAACACAATTTACTGTAATAGTTAGTCTTGCTTTCATTATTTTATTATTAGTAACAATTTTTATGCTTAGGGAACTAACCCAGTATGCTCGTCCGGTTCCATATCCTACGGTACTCGGTCTCCTATCAGTAATACAGCTGCATTAGACGCAGGGCAATTTTTGTATACATTTAAAAATAAGAAAAGCTCGTCCAATCTGCCGGCAAATACGGTAATTAGTTTGGTTGACAAACTTGATTTAATTGGTTAACAATGATATCAAAAATTAAATGACCAAAAATTTTTAATAGACTTTATAAATGTTTCTCTCCTTTATATAAAATATAGTTTTTTAACATGGTATCGTCGAATCGATTGTATTGATTGGTTCCGCTGTCAAATTGGTAGTTTGTATTTCGACCAGAGGAACGGATGTTAAAGCCGATAAAAGAATTTATTTTCAAAACAATGAAATCACCAACAACAACGCCTTCCATATTTAATAACATGTCAACAAAGAAGCTTCTTCTTGGTGGCCTGACCTTCTAGAAATAGCAGCTAAATCAATTATACATCTCCTGTTAGAGCATGCGTGTTCATAACACACGTGATTCATAAATGTAAGGAGATTTTGAGACACCGCGATGTTTCGACCTTATTGAATGTCTCCTCAGTCGAAGCTATCTCTGGACCAATGAAACTAACAACAGAACAGGCTCTTATTAATAGACATGGGGAAATAAATTATTTGCTGATGCCTGTTGGTGTCTACCAAACTTAAAATTCAGGTGTGAACAGAGCACAGTAAGAATTCGAACAATAACGTATCTAGCTATTCCAGGGATGAGTTTCACTGAAAAGACATAAGTAAGGTCTAAACATCACGGTGTCTTAAAATCCACTTACATCAATCGATCACGAGTATTCTGAACAAACATCGCCTAAAAGGAGATGTTCTCCAATTTTAAAAAGAACAGCGACTAGCATATTCACGTTCGAATCTGCCAGAACTTATTGAGAATGAATAATTATCTTAATTCTTTTCCTTAAAATGATTAAAGCATCAAAGGTTTATCATAATTAAAATATGAACACAACACCGCTTGTTAAGCGGTAGTAGCAGACAAACACAGGCACAAAGGCAAACACACACACATAGGCATGCATATATATATATATAATATATATATATATATATATATATATATATATATATATTATATATATATATATATATATATATATATATATATATATATATGTATATATATATACACATACATACATACATATATATATATATATATATATATATATATATATATATATATAATATATATATATAATACATACATACATACATACATACATACATACATACATACATACATACATACATACATACATACATACATATATATGAACGTCCGCAATAATGCTATGATACTTAACATAACATGAAAGCAATTTTAACTCATTAATTTTTTTCTTTAATTTTGTGCTGGCTAAATGTTGAAGATGTGAAAATTATGATTATTTAGAAGAGACACATGCAGTGTGCATCTTCTGCAGAATGTGTGTGGTCTCGTCTTGTATAGTTATCACTGTCCAATGTATGCCGTGAGTTTTATCAGTTGCAGACATGCTAGGGATTCTTCTAAATAAACATTACCAGAAAATTAGTAATAGATGCACACAATTTTGTTTCATAATATACACACGAAAATATGTATGAACTACTTTATGCGTCTATATGTATATATATGTGTATCTACAAAATATATCAGGTATGTATGTATGCATGTATATATATATATATATATATATATAAATATATCTATATATGTGTGTGTGTGTGTCTCTCTGTCTGTCTGTCTATATATACGGACATATATACACACACACAAATACATACATACATATATATATATATATATATATATATATATATATATATATATATATATATATATAACATACATACAGACATACACACACAGATAGATAGGTAGATAGATAGGTAGATAGATAGATAGATAGATAGATAGATAGATAGATAGATAGATATAGATAGATAGATAGATATAGATAAACAGATATATATATAACGCTTATATGTATATATATATATACATATATATATATATACATATATATATATATATATATATATATATATAATATATATATATATATATATATATATATATATATATATATAAGCATGAATTTTTATTTGGCTTAATGACTCGAGCCCTACACGTATGAATAAATGGATGTATGGCAGTATCCATGTATATAAGTATAAACACACACTCACACACACACATGCGCGTGTGTGTATGTGTGTGTGTGTGTGAGTGCGTGTGCACACGCACATCTATTTTAATAGTCACTCATAATTAGCTCTACGTACAATATAAGCGCACGGCGTGTGCACAGTAAACCAGTAAGCCTAATATTTTCCTTCAGCTAACAGTTCCGCCCAAGATAATTATCCCGATATTCGCCTTATTATAAATTTAACAAAATTTAAATACCAATTCTGACACAAATGTGCGAAACTTTTTTTTGTGTGTGTGACTATAACACAGACTAATCCATCACTTCCTGGTTAATATTTGCTCACCAAAAGTAGTAGTAGTAGTAGTAGTAGTAGTAGTAGTAGTAGTAGTATAGTAGTAGTAGTAGTAGCTGTGGTGGTGGTGGTGGTGGTGGTGGCGGTTTCTTTTATTCAAGTGTCATTTCATTTTTCTACTTCTCTTATATTTGTAATAGTTCTTTTGTTGGTAGGCGTATGGGTGGTTGTATGTCACCACTCCACTTCATAATTGTTATTCACGTACTTTGTTAATTAAACGAGTGATTATGTCATCAGTAAGCGTTGACGATATCCCCCATTCAACTATATTCTGTAGTGTAACTTAGATTGATTATTTTACTAGATACGTCCCTCTTCATTAAATACGTGACGAAATATGCTGGTACTTCGACCTGTGTATTTCTCGCCCTTAAACAAGTAAGGAGATATTCTGGAATTTCGTGGTATGTATCTCCCATTATTAGATACGGGATGAAATATTCTGTTACCACGAGACGTGCATTTCTTATCAAAAGATAATAGTACCTTGTATTCCTTCAGGTATATACGAGGGAGGTTCAATAAGTAATGTCTCTGAACCACTTGCACTTGTTTGATCTAGCTGAAATTTTGCATGTGCAATTGTTTATATCTCTATAGAGTGAGTGGCAAATTACAGCTCTGAATTAATTGTGGTTTCTGATTTACAGGTGTTTGAACCAAGTCAAGTGTGAAATGGAGCCTGTTGAGTGTCGAGCAGTGATCCGGTTTTTGCATTTGAAAGGACGCACACCACGGGAGACTTTTGATGAAATGAAAGTAACTTATGGTGATGATGCCCCATCATATGAACTTGTAAAACTCTGGCATCGTGAATTCAAACATGGTCGGAACTCTGTGGAAACAGCTCCCAGATCTGGTCGCCCCCTTCTGCCATTCATGAGGCATCTGTCCGTCAAGTTGAGGCTGCCATTTTGGAAGATCGACGCATAATTATTCGCCAAATAGCCCATGAGGTCAAGATTAGTATCGGGTCTATAGAAACTATCATTCATGACCATTTGCATATGCAAAAGGTGTCTGCCAGATGGATTCCCAGGTTGCTCACGCCTTTCCAGAAGCAAGAACGCGTCGAGTGCTCGAGGGTGAATTTGGAGATGTGTCAAGAAGATGAGTCAAAATTTTTCAAAAGACTGATTACACAGGATGAAACCTGGGTCCATCACGATGATCCAGAGACCAAAGCCCAGTCAATGCAGTGGAAGCACCGTGACTCACCTCCTCCAAAGAAGGTAAGGATGCAGCCCTCCGCTGGCAAGGTCATGCTCACAGTCTTCTGGGACCAGGACGGAGTAGTGATGACAGATTTCCTGGCAAAGAGTACCACAATTGCAGGAGCCTATTATGCTTCACTTTTGAGGAAATTAAGAGAAGCTATCAAAATCAAGAGGCGGAGCAAGATCAGCAAAGGCATCCTCCTCCTGCAGGACAACGCTCCGGTCCACAACTCGCTTGTCGCCAGATCAGAAGCACAGGCGTATGGCTATGAACTCCTCCCCCATCCCCCTACTCTCCTGACCTTGCACCCTCTGATTTTCACCTCTTCCCAGTCATGAAGTTGTTTTTGAAAGGAAAGCGTTTCCCAGATGATGCAGCCTTGATTTCTGAAGTCGCGTTCAGGTTGGAGGACCAAGCTGGGGTCTTCTACAAAAACGGTCTCCAGAGCTGCATCAAACAATGGGAGAAATGCGTAACTCTGGGTGATTCCTATGTAGAAAAAGACTAATAACTGTGCCAAGTTTCGTTGCTCTACTGTTATGGGAAGTGGGTCAGAGGCATTACTTATTGAACGCCCCTCGTATTTCTCATCGTTAAATAAATAACGAGTTCTGTTGCTGTCTTGAAGCGCAACAGACAACGTTTGTTTTATGTTCAATATATATATCGGTGTAAATTCCATAGAAAATGGTAATCCACACATGAGCCGAAACTAAGACAGCAAAGCTTTCACTTCACCTGCCCTGCTAATATCCTTGAGAAACCTATTAATAGTCCCTCTATAAGAAATGTCTTGCTTCGCAAAATTGTTTCACTTTGCTAAATTTATCTGGAGGCAGGTTATGTCATGCTGGTGATTTCAAATAAGAATGAAATGGCTCTAAACATCACTACCCATGATTAAAATTTTAAGATTTTAGTAATAATGAAAAAGTAACATGGAGCATATATAATCTATGTATCATCTTTTGTCTTCGATTTAAAATTCGACTTTCTAATCCCACATAGATTTATCAACAAATGATAATCTCCCTTTTAATAATTGCCCTCTAGGACACGCCATGTGATTAAAATATCCCATCTCTCCAGCAGTGGGATGGATGGAATTAAACTATAGAATAATAATTAATCCCATGTCGAAGCAACATAAAACTGAGTTACTCACAATGCTAAAATGACTTTGACAAAAACATGCCGGAGGGGATTCTCATACCATCATATATGTGAAAATTGTATGAGATTAATGATGGCGGCGAGCTGGCAGAAATGTTACCACGCCGGGCAAAATGCCTAGAGGTATTTCGTCTGCCGTTACGTTCTAAGTTCAAATTCCGCCAAGGTCGACTTTGTCTTTTATCCTTTCGGGGTCGATTAAATAAGTACCAGTTACGCACTGGGGTCGATATAATCGACTTAATCCGTTTGTCTGTCCTTGTTTGTCTTCTCTGTGTTTAGACCCTTGTGGGTAGTAAAGAAATATGTATGAGATTAATATAAGATTTGTGAATTTCATTCCTATAAATTGTAGCTGGAAACGATATCTTTTATGGTATCATTACAAATCATTAATGAGACGATGTATTGGACTCGCCCCCGTTACAACACGAGGATATTGTATAAGCGAACAATTGATCTATTGATAACACAAAATATATTCTGAATGAATTTACAGGGTAGGCTAAAAGTCAAGCTGCGATACATTGGCATAATCTGGTGACTTTAGCTGTTATACCAATTTGTTTATAGTTCGTGTCTTTCGGCTAATTTTCTGTAAACTGAAGCAGATTCTTGTCATTAATTTAATATATTTGACGCAATATTAATCACGGTAATTAGCTCCCTTGGTAATAATTCACAAAAGCAAATGAAGATTCTTGTACTTCAACGGTTCTCGCCATTGATTTCTCGAAGATAGTTTAGAAGGTCTGTGAATCGAATTCAAAATTTGTTAAATAGACAAGCCTTTGAAAAACCTAGAATCAGCGGGAAAATTTATCTAAATAGAAATGGCCATTGTTATTGAAAAGATTAGAAATTAGAACTCTATCGTAGTACTCAACCAACTAGAATCTAAATTTCTTTTAAATCATGTCCTGTTGTCTTACAGACGGGAAGAACTCAGTAGAAAATTTAGTTTTACATAAGTCTAACAATAAGGGATAGCTTGGTCTGCTCACTTAGGATTTACTCCTAGTGAAACAGCAACAACAATGGCGACGCACCAACTTTACAGGCTTTAGATTTAAAAACGAAATAGATGAAATATTACATCGTATATTACGGATTATATCTTGATTTGTAAATGTGTATTTTAAGTCTTATTCTTTTACTACCAACGTAAAAAGAACCAAAATACTGGCTGCATTCCAGTATCTGAAATAAATACAAATAAGAAAAAACTTCCTCAATGAATATATACAGTCTATAGAAGATGAGTCGATTAGATATCCATAAAAATATTAATTTACATTCTCGAAATAAAAACTTGTGCTGGATTGCCAAAATAATTTTTTTTTTATCCTAACAAATTTATAGTTTTAGAGTTCATATTATTTATATCAAGAATTTTTATTTCCCTCTGATATATAACATAAAATTGCTGATCTTTAAACCAGGAATAGCAATCAACAGAAATTAATGTTAACGTTTAAAAACTATTTTAAACATCGTTCTGAATGAACTAGACGTAGGGAGTATATTTCCTGCCAGATATGTCGAGATATTTTAAGGTAGAAACTAAGTGTACACGAAATATTTACTGCTGCGTTGTGTGACTGACGTATAAACATCCGAAGAAATTAGCGGTGATGTTCAAGTCACTCGCATAAAATGTTCGAAATACCTCAGGAATATTTATAGAAGTGTACAGGAGTAATGAAAGTTCATGTTTTAAGAAATAGACTTTGTTTAAATAACTCCAAGCCACGCCATTCCTGACATAAATGGTAATTATCATAAAGCTCTCAGTTAATTTTGATTTCTGATATTGTTTTTTTTTCCATTGATTGCTCTCTCGATTCACTGTTCCCTTTTTTCCCTTGTGAATATTATAATGATATTGATTTTTTATCGAATATTAGCATCTTTTACCTTTTACTTGTTTTAGTCATTGGACTGCGCCCATGCTGGGGCACCGCATTCAAGGGTTTTGTATGGTATTTGAATTAGTTACTTTTACTGAATCGCCAAGTGACAGAGACGGAAATAAATTAACACCAGTTGTCAAGCACAAATACAGATTTTCACACACACGCACACATCGATTATATTCGAAATTTTCCAAATGTTGTGGTTGTGGGTATAAAATAGTTTGATTATCTTTATGCATAACAGAGCCAGTCTAATCGATAGGGTGCTTACCGATAACGTTTGCTTGGTTGCACGTCCTCCTACTCATATTTCAACAGTAAAGTTAGCGCCTCTCGAGCGACTCTAGATAATTCTCCGCAATTATTGCGATTCCAGTAATCGAATCAACCACGCACATAATATCAAACATGAGAAATCATATGTCCATGCTGCGAACCATACTTGCCGTCGAAATATTGACGGAAGACTAAGTAAATGTATGTAAATGCACAAGATTTGGCTGGAATTGGGAAATACAATCATTTAGACATTTAATAACACGAGAACATTGTGAGTGTTTATTGAGCGAAAACACCTAAAGCTCCATGAAGCTCCAGCAGGGGGTAGTGGCGGACCCTGCTGTACTCTTTCACCACAACTTTCACTCTTTTTGCCTCTTTCTGTTATACTTGTATTTCAAAAGGGTCAGCCGTGTCACACTCTGTGTCATGCTGAATCTCCCCGAAAACTATGTCACGGGTAAACGTGTCTGTGGAATGCTCAGCCACTTGCACGTTACTTTCACGAGCAGGCTGTTCTGTTGATTGGATCCACTAGAACCCTCGTCGTCGTAACCGACGGACCGCCACGATATATGTGTGTTGTGTGTGTGTGTGTGTGTGTGTGTGTGTGTATGTGTGTGTGTGGTGTGTGTGTGTGTGTGTGTGTGTGTGTGTGTGTGAGACAGTGTGACCGCGTGTGTATCGTTGGCGATTTTCTTTCTCCGTCTTCCCTTCTTTGGACTCTTTCTATATTTCTGATGAAGAGCTCCGCTCGAAACGTGAAATCCTCTTCCTTTTCTTTCTTTTCCCGAGCGTCCAATAACACTGTACTTATCCCACGTCCTCGCTTTGTTGTTGTTTGTTGCTTATTTATGTTTGGATTGACTATATATATATATATATATATATATATATATATCCGTAAAATAATATATGACAATTATACAATAACCAAGATAAAACTCTGAGTTTCGGATGCCGAGGTGGAAATCCACAACACCATCTCTTCGGTTATCTGGCCATCTGAAAAACCTTTTGATAGGTCGTTCTATGTATCTGTATTTTTTAGATGGCCAGAAAACCGAAGAGATGGTGTTGTGGAATTCCACCGGCATCCGAAACTCAGAGTTTTGTCACATATTTTACGGCAATTTCCTCTATTTATTGAGGTTTCTTTTTTTCTTTTGTTATCTTACCGTTTTTACCAATATATATATATATATATATATATATATATATATATATATATATATATATATGAAAAACAAGTCAAAATAGAAAATGCTAAAATAATTTTATAAAGAACATTTCAGTACCGGTTTCGGTCATTTTGAGACCTTTTCAACTGTAACGATTAAATAATTAAATTTAGAAAAATTAAAAGAAAAGTTTTTTTAAAGGAATATTTGTATAGTGTTCAAATATAAGTGGCATTCTGCCTTTCTCTGTCACCCTTGTTTGCACTTGTGTGTTCGAGGCCGTTGTGAATTCTTGGTAGGGTAGAAGAAGAAGGTTGATGAAGAGAGGGCTGGAAAAGTTTGGGAGTGCCTTGATGGTCGTATTTTGAATGGTCAGTGGCGGCTAGCAGTTGCAGTTCAATTCAGGAGAATATTTCTATTGAAAGGTTTGTTTATGGAATTTGCGTAGGTGTTATACTAAAAAGCATTAGTGATAAATCGACTAAAAATATTTTTAAAAGTTTTTTTTTTACTCCCCTCACACAAGAGTACGTCCAAAAAGTTCAATTCTTAAAACCATGGTAGGTTAGAGGAGGCGCAATGGCCCAGTGGTTAGGGCAGCGGACTCGCGGTCGTACGATAGCGGTTTCGATTCCCAGACCGGGCGTTGTGAGTGTTTATTGAGCGAAAACACCTAAAGTTCCACGAGGCTCCGACAGGGATGGTGGTGATCCCTGCTGTACTCTTTCACCACAACTTTCTCTCTCTCTTACTTCCTGTTTCTGTTGTACCTGTATTTCAAAGGGCCGGCTTTGTCACTCTCTGTGTCACGCTGAATATCCCCGAGAACTACGTTAAGGGTATACGTGTCTGTGGAGTGCTCAGCCACTTACATGTTAATTTCACGAGCAGGCTGTTCCGTTGATCGGATCAACTGGAACCCTCATCGTCGTAACCGACGGAGTGCTTCCAGGGTAGGTTAGAGTCCATGAGCAAAAAGAATTTCACAAAATCAATTCAAACACACCTGTGGCCATTTCGGGAGTTCATTAAAAGTGCATTTAAAGTGCATCACGGCAACGACCCCCTTATCATGATACACTTTAAATGTAATCGAACCGTGGTAGTGAACTCCCGAAATGGCCATAAGTGTGTTTGAATTGATTTTGTGGAACTCTTTTTGTGTGTGTGAGTGTGTGTCTGTGTACACGTTTGTGTGTGCATATTCATGTGTATGTTTGTGTGTGTGTATTTGCGTGTTTCTTAGCGCCTTTGTGTGTGAGTGATTATGCATGAATATATGTGCGCTTTTGTGGAAGCTGTACGTCTGTATGTATGTGCCCGTGCGAATGTACGTGTGTTTGTGTGTGCGTGTGTGTATGTATGTGCATGCATGTATGTTTGTGTTCGTGTGCGTGAGTGTATGTGAGTGTGAGTACGTATGTATACGAGTTTGAGCATGCATGCATGTATGTGTGAGTGTGTATGAGTGCAAGAGTGCGTGAACACGTGTGTATACGTGTGCGTGTGTGTGTGTGGTTCGCATGCATGCATACGTATATGTGTGTGCGTGTATGTGTGTGAATCAATGTGTATGTAAGTGTGTGTGCACGTAGAAGTCTGTGTTTTTGCGTGTGTTTGTGCGTGGTGTTTGTGTCAATATGTATGTGTGTATGTGTGCGTGTCTGTGTGTGTGTGTGTGAGTGTGTGTGTGTGTGAGACGTGGTGACTTGCATAAAACTTATTCAATGACGTCCAGACAATTTATTCCTCACATTCTCAATAAAAACCACAAAGTCTTCGCATTCTAAAACGCCCCGACATATCCCACCTATTCCAAACACCTCGGCATTTCTCTATATTACCATAGAATTCAGAAAAACAAAAACACCCCGACGTTCGCCATAGAATTCAGAAAAAGCTCGGATGAAGAATCCAGACTTTATATTCATTAATTTTAAATAGTTGTGGGAAAAACTTGTAGAACTTGATCTGCTGAGCTCAGCATTCTTACAAGTTTCGGCTGAAACTCTCTTCTATTTTGCATTATAATATATTTGCTTCATCTCCGGTTGGGACCTATTGTTGTTGTTGTTGTTGTTTTTATTGTTGTTGTTGTTGTTCTTCTTCTTCTTCTTCTTCTTGCTGTTGTTGTTGCTGCTGCTGTTGCTGCTGTTGTTGCTGTCGTTGTTGCTGCTGTTGTTGCTGTTGTATATTTAGAAGTCAGGTATTTTTTATGTAATATTCTCATGTCATTTATTGTTAATGGATTCTTTGATTATTCACCTTTTCCCACGACGATACACACACACACACACACACACACACACACATTATATATATAAATATATATAATACATACAACATACATACATATATATATGTGTATATATATATAAATAATATATATATACATACATACATATATATATATATGGATATATTTATATATATATGTATATATATATACATATATATATGTATATATATGAATAAATAAATAATATTATATATATATATAATATATATATACACTGAAAAATACATATCTATACATATATACTCACAAATGCATTTTTATGTATATATAAACTTATTGTTGTATATATTGATAGATATAGACACATATGTATATGTATTCACATATGTATGTATATATATGTGTGTTTGTGTATGTAAGTATGCATGTATGTATGTATGTATGTACGTACGTACATATGTATGTATGTATGTATGTATGTATGTATGTATGTATGTATGTATGTATGTATGTATGTATGTATGACCCGGGCACTAAGCCATCCGGTCCGTAGACAACGTCGTGGTATTTGCTTTGGTTCTCTGCCTAGTGGGTTCAAATGCCACCGATGACACTTTGCTTGTCAGTCATTTTGTGGCGGATAAATAAAGCAGTGGACCAGGGCCGTAGACAAATCGGATTTTCTAGAACGTCAGGTAGCATTCCTCCAGGTGTCTATTTCGGCCCCTTTTCTCTGAGTTCAGATGCAGTCTGCTGTCGCAGAAGACAGGAACACGCACACACGCACACACACACACACACACACACACACATATATATATATATATTAGAGTTGCTTAGAGGATAAGTTAACCTCGTAAAATAATGGTTACATCCAAGGAAATACTGGCTCTATACACGGTATTTTAGGAAAATTAAATCAATAGGTATAGGCTAAGAATAAAATTAATATTCAGTTAAATGAAGGAAAGAAAATGGAGAGTTAAGATAATGATAATTATTTATCATCAAAGAATTGGTAATCTTTACTTCTTACAGCCGTTTCCATTAATGCTCAGTAGGTACATTGCTAATTTATGTTTTAAATTTGCCATCGTGGGTTATAAGCATAATTTCATCAGGGAAAAAGATATACATGAAGATATTACATGCCGATCTTTTCCGTTCATGTAAGCAGACTAAATAAGGGGTAATTATTTTTATTGTTATGTGTGGGTGAAGGGTTAACGGATCATTGAGAATATAATAATGGGTAATAAGGTAAAGTAAAGAATAAAATGAAGAAAATTTCAAATAAATAATATAAATGTAAAATAAGTAAATAACAAAAGTAAAATATCTAATATTGAGAAATATATATATAAAGATGTGTAAATACAGGTTCATTCATGGTCATTTACGAATATAAAATAAACATAGAGTTCCAAAATTAATCAACCAATGCCCATTGGTTGAGGAAATTATAAATGAATGTACATACGCAATAGCGTCTCCAGAGGGAAATGTATCTCGTCAACAGTTATTCAAATACATTCATACACAGACACACTCGCATACATACGTTCATACGCAAATACACACAAAAACACACACACATATGTATATATATATATATATATATATATGTATATATATATATATATATAGATAGATAGATAGATAGATAGATAGATAGATAGATAGATAGATAGATAGATAGATAGACATGTATACGCAAATATACACAAAGACACACAATATGTATATACATATATATATATATATATATATATATATATATATACATACACATACATACATATACATAAATACATGCATACATACACATGCACGCGCATGCGTATAAATAGATTTGCACATACTTTCACGTACTTTCACTATATTGTGCGTATAGTCACATATTCATATACACTATATGGCTTTCAAATTAGTTTATAACAATACGCTAAAATATAGTTATTATATGATGTAAGGTAATAAAAGCAGCCATATTGTAAATTTATATATATATATATATATATATATATATATATATATATATATATATATATATAATATATATATTATATATATATATATATATATATATGTAGGTATAATATTATTATATAGATATAGATATAAGATATATATGTATGTATGTATATAATATATTATATATATAATATATATATATATTATATTAAGCGAGAAAGAAGCAACAAGAATGGATAGTTTTTTAGTACAATCGTTTCATACAAGGACAGGCTTTATTAAAAGTTGCAAAAATTGCAGCATATAAACGTGTCCCGTACTCATCAGCTAAAATACATGTGAGTTCTCTAGACATCCTAGTGGTTGAGGCTATACTCATGAAGTAATGTAGATAATTAAGTAAACATAACAGATTTCCAAAGTTCATTAAAGTTCTTAAAACCTTTTTAAAATTCTGTGATAAGACTGTACATCATCTTTAAAGAACTTTAATGAACTTTGGAAATCTTTATGTTACTTAATATCTACATTACTTCATGAGTATAGCCTCAACCACTAGGATGTCTAGAGAACTCACATGTATTTTAGCTGATGAGTACGGGACACGTTTATATGCTGCAATTTTTGCAACTTTTAATAAAGCCTGTCCTTGTATGAAACGATTGTACCTAAAAACTATCCATTCTTGTTGCTTCTTTCTCGCTTATAATCACCCCACATTACTGTATTGTTAAAACGTATAGTTTTTTGGTGCATCTAAGTTAGGTACCATATTCAAGTAAATTCATTTAAATTAACTTGAATCTTTATTGCTTTTTGTATATATATATATATATATACGACAGACTTTCACGCAGTTTCTGTTTGCTAAATTCAGTCACAATGCATTGGTAGACTCGGGGCTATAACAGAAGACATTTTGCCCAAGGTGCCGCGCACTAAGACTAAACCTAAAACCCCGTGGTTGCAAAATACCCTTCTCAATCACACAGTCATGCCTGTGCCTATAATGTCAGGGTTGTTTGTGCATTTTTAGAGGTTTTTGTTTCGTTTTGTTTGTTTTATAAAGCAACCACCTCTCATATACACGAGTTGCGTCATTTCAAGCAACTCCTCATCCATCGGTTTATCTAAAGCATTAGTTTATTTTAGAACCAATCACATTTTATCAGTAATTTGTTGTTTAAATAAGGCAGTGGGCTGGCAGAATTGTTAGCATCCCACACAAAATGCTTAGCAGTGTTTCTTCTGGTTTTATGTTCTGAGTTCAAATTGCGCCGAAGTTGATTTTGCTTTTCATCCTTTTGGGGTTGATAGAATAAGTACCAATTATGTACTGGGGTCGATGTAGTCGACTTACACCCGCCCCCAAAATGACTGGCCTCGTGTCAAAATCTGAAATCAATAATTAACTATTCAAATAGAAAACAATAATAGTAATTTACTTTATTAGATCAATAATTCAATACAAGTGATTTTTTAAGAACTTTGTTTCATCTGCAAGACGAGCTGTGGTCACTGACTTTGCAAGCTCTGCGAGGCTCTGGAATGTAATGGCAAATAAGTTGATGATCCTGATCTATACCTGTTCTAGTCGTCTTTGAGCTCAACAATTATTCCAGTTTAACTGTAACTCTAAAATCTTCGAAATTACTATACTTTAGTTAATCAAATATCTTGCTTTGTGGATGAGGCCTAATAAGAATGAAACATCATAAAAGTTATCGTCGTACTCCTATTGATTTAATGATTTCATTAATTAATTAAACTTTATTGATTTTTTCTTATCACTTTAATTATATAATTTAGAAATGAAAACTGTAATTAGTTAAAATTAAATTTTCAAATAAGTAATATAGATTTCTTGATATCAAGTGTACTGGTGCCCATATCACTTCCAACTGTTCCAGTAGCAGATATTCTTGTATATATTTTCCTTCAATCACTCTCCACACTACATGTTATTCACCCTACCAAATTATTTTACACATATGCACGTGTGTGTGTATGCGTGTGCGTGTATGTATGTATGTATGTATGTATGTATGTATGTATTATGTGTGTATGTATGTATGTACGTATGTAAGTAGGACCTCTGTCGGTCACGTTTGACCATTTATTTGCACACATATGGGATGAAAAGCAAAGATGGCCTCGGTGGAATTTGGACTTCGAACAACCCAACAGTGGAGAGCCCCGGGAGATCCTCTTACACAAGTGACTCTCAAGTTGACAAGTACTAGATCCCGTCAAAAACATATAAATGAAATTGCTCACGCTTTCCCTTATTAACGTCCTCCCACTCTTTATTATTGAGATTGCAAAACTTAGATGTGTTGATACGTAAGGCTTCCTTTCTTCGTCATAATGTTAGACAAGTTCGCAATGTTGGAAGCCATTTTGATTTTATTAAACATAGAAACATACCCACCTTTTCAGTACTGTCAGTTCCTTTGCATGGGGAACAGCTGCCTTCTGCAATGACTTGATCACCCAGAAACAGTTCGTGGTTTCGATTTCCAGACTGAGCTTTGCGTTGTGTTCTTCAACAAATACACTTAATTTCACATTACTTCAATTCGTTCGAACTGTAAGTGAATAACTCTGCAACGGGTTGATTTTCTGTTCTGAAGGCGGGAATTTTGTGATCTCCGCGTTACTGGCGCCATGGTGCCTAGCATTGGAGACAGTAATATCCAGGTGTCGAAGATGATGAAATAGCAACAACAACAATAACACCAAAAGCATATCAAAGCTATCCACTCTTTTATATTTCGTCTAGAAGATTCCATAACATTCCATGCAATAAAAACAACAAATAGCGGCGGCATCGGCAGACATAATGAACCTATGGCAAACGGCAACCGGTGGAATCACTTAAATTGCTGGAAAGCAAACGATGGTGGATTTTGTTGTTTTTACATGGACTGCCATGTCGAAACGA
>NC_043004.1:78826149-78846149 GCF_006345805.1 Octopus sinensis | reverse complement strand
TACGCATTTCGTCCGGCGGGCTAACGTTTCTGCCAGCTCGCTGCTTTTATATATGTAAATAATTCGAATGTTTTCCTTGACCATTAGGATTCATAGGACCCATCCCACGGTCTCCATAGCAGAGAACCGGACAAGATCACACTGTTCCCTATCAACAGGACACCGGTTTCTCGTCAGCTTCAGGACCTCAAATTCTGAAGGGGGCTAACAAGTAGATTACGTCGACTCCGGTACTTAACTGGTACTTTATGTTATTAACTGCGAAGGAACGAAGGCATAGCCAACCTTGACTGAATTTGAACCGTAAAGCTGGATGAAATACCGCCAAGCATTTTGTCCGATGTGCTAATGGTTCTGCCAGCTCACCACCTTAGATAAGCCTTTCTACAATAGACATAGGGCCATAAATTTTCAGGGAGGGAACAAGTCGATTACATCGACTCCTATACTTATGTAGTACTTACTTTATCGACCCTGAAAGGGATGAAAGTTGACCTCGGCGGAATTCGAACTCAGAACGTAAAGACAAAATATCGCTCAGCATTTTTGTCCGGCATACTAACGATACTGCCAGTTCGCCGCTTTTAACCGCCTTATATAATGCTTTCCACTATAGACACAAGGCCTGAAATTTGTGGGGAGGGGACTAGTCGATTACATCGACCTCAGTGTTTCATTGGTACTTAATTTATCGACCCTGAAAGGATGAAAGGCAAAGTCGACTTCGGCGGAATTTGAACTCAGAACGTAGCGACGGGCGAAATAGCGCTAAGCATTTCGTCCAGCGTGTTAACGATTCTGCCGCATTCAACCGCTTTATATAATAGGTACGATAAAAGGAGCACTCCGTCGGTTACGACGACAAGGGTTCCAGCTGATAAAATTAACGGAAAAGCTTGCTCGTGAAATTAACGTACAAGTGGCTGAGCATTCCACAGACACGTGTACCCTTAACGTAGTTCTCAGGGTGATTCAGCGTGACAAGGCTGGCCCTTTGAAATACAGGTACTACTCATTTTTGCCAACTGAGTGGATAAGAGCAACGGGAAATAAAGTGTCTTGCTCAAGGACACAATGCGTCGCCGGGAATTGAACTCACGACCTTAGAACGTGAGCCGAATGCCCTAACCACTAAGCCACGCGCCTTCACATATGTATGATAATATAAAATCCTAATTCTTCATCTTTATTCGTTTGGTAATGAATTCTTGGATTATTTTAGCTGCACATTCTTTATGGAATTATTTCTTTTGTTAAACTATCTATTTTGGCAACAATTCTCTTATCTAATACCTGCAGCTATTTTTACTTAGAAACTGATGTTTTATTATTTTACATGAAAAACAAAATGAATAAATTATTTTTTTCTCGGGGTGCATAAATTTATAAATATGTAAAAAAAAAACTCTCAGTAAACTTTTTAAAAAATTCTTTATATATAAATGAGTGGGTTTAAAATATGCTGAATCTTGCTGTTCAAAGATCCAGCAAAGCGAATTGAAATGTAATTTAAAGGATATATACAACACATGTCGACAAGCCTGTTTATTAAAATAGAATAAAGGGCCAAGGGATGACTAAGCCCCAACCTTTATTCCTATTCTTTCAAAACATCTTATACCCTTCTAAACCAATCCCTGAAGAATTAAAATATGTCTGTCCACAAACGCTTCAGAAATCTTTCACTAAATATGGACGCATGATGTGATTCTTCCTGAGGCAACATTGTTCTAAAATAGCAACACGCGCGCTTACACTGTTTATTAAAGTTTTATCTTATTATAACAACGCGTCAACGTTTTGTTTGATGTATCCTTTGCCATCTTGATAATACTAAAACTCTAGGGATGTTTGTGTGTAACTCAAATATCTCAGAAATAGTATATTTTGTTTTAGTTTTTTTTACATATTTATTTTCATACTTACCTTCGGCAGTGCAGTACAAATTTTAGTGACATTTGGACCTCTATTTAAATGATTAAACACAATTTTTGTACCTTCTTGACGAAAGAAAAATTCATGGCTTCCGTGACGTCAACACATAGACACATACAGAATACACACACATATAACGAACGTCATTGTGTGTCAATCAACATAAACACACGTCCGCTACCTGTGACATATACACACATAGTCTTCGTGCTAAGAAAAAAACCGTCGAATTTTTGACGTACGCAATATTTTAATCATTTAGAAATATTTTTAACTGAATGTGATTTCATCATCCGTACTTCATTATTTTCGGTAAAAAATGTCATTTAGATGCTTTTGTTTTAAAGTGAAATAGGGGAGAAAGTGAAAGATGTATGTACGTGTATATGAAATGGACGTCAGTGTGTGTGTGAAAGAGAGAGAAAGAGAGAGAGAGAGAGAGAGTGAGTGAAGATGTGTGTTGTCATGTATACGTACATACATCAATACATATGCGTACATCTTTTTTGTATGTACGTGTGCTTGTGTGAGAGAGAGTGAGTGAGTGAACGTGTTCTCATGTATGTGTAAGTGACACACTCTCTTTCTCTCTCTCTTTCTCCCTCCCTCTCTCTCTCTTTCTCCCTCCCTCTCTCTCTCTCTCTCTTTCTCTCTCTCTCTTTCTCCCTCCCTTTCTCTCTTTCTCTGTCTCTCTCACACACAGACGTCCATTTCATATACACGTTCATACATCATTCACTTTCACCTCTCTTTCACTTTAAAACAAATGTAACAGGTGATTGTCAGGGTAAAAATAGTCTTTAAAAAAAGCTTCTACTCATGTAAATTGAATACTATTGTTTGGATAGTTCCAATTAAATAAGTCCAGAAGTTAGGTTAAATATACATACATACATAAGTACTGTGAATTCCCATTCTACAAACTGGCAAACAATTCAGTGAATACTTTACTGGGCAACACTGGATAGTAAGTCTAGTACCAGCTGATTGTTAAACGAATGCAAAATTGGGTTCTTTCTATTTAACTAATAAACTGTTTAACGTTTGAATAGTTGTGGTAAAAGATATTTCTTACTCTTTTGTGATGGCTTCAAAAAGGAACTGGACATTTTTCTCTGCACAATACCAGACGAACCAACAGACCAACATGATATAAAGACGAGGGCAGCGGAATCAAACTCTCTTATATACTAAATGGCTCAACAGCTGGGACAGAAGCGCATACAGGAGTGGTGATGTGAAACTCCCTAGACTGAGGAAATCAGACAGATCATAATGGTGCTACAGCATGACCGCAGCCACATCGCTGAAACGAGTAAAGGAGTTTTATAATTATAAATTATGAAGATTGATCTTTTATATCAAGAAATTAGGCTGAGACATTCGTCTTAATTAGGATTTCAAATCAAGTATTTAATCGGCAAATCTCCGATGATTGTTGTCTCTGAGAGACTTTATACTCGGACAGCTTTCAACTAAAACTAAATATGTTAATAACTGGTGTTTAAACATAGTTCACATCAATATTCTAAGGCGGCAAGCTTGCAGAATCGCTAGCACGCCGGGCGAAATGCTTAGCGGTGTTTCGTCTGCCGTTACGTTCTGAGTTCAAATTCCGCCAAGGTCGACTTTGCCTTTCATCCTTTCGGGATCGATTAAATAAGTGCCAGTTACGCACTGGGGTCGATGTAATCGACTTAATCCGTTTGCCTGTCCTTGTTTGTCTCCTCTGTGTTTAGCCCCTTGTGGGTAGTAAAGAAATAGGTATTTCGTCTGCCATTACGTTCTGAGTTCAGATTCCACCGAGGTCGACTTTGCTTTTTAGTTAGTTAGTTAGTTAGTTAGTTAATTTGGCTCAAAAGCAAATAGCAAGGCCATGTAGGGGGACATGAAGTTAAGTACAGGGTGGTGTTCATGTAAAGAGTTCAGGCCACTTGAGGTCAAGGGAGGCTTTCAACAAAGCGGTCGTCGGCATCTTCACCATCTCGTCTGGCAGCTTGTTCCACGGATCCGCAACCCGGACGGAGAAAGCTCCTCTTCTTCGATTGAGATGAAATCGTCGCAGGTAGAGCTTTTCGGAATGACCCCGCAGCCGACGCTCTGGAGCAGGAGTGAAGAACAGCTCTTTCGAGAGGTTACACTTTCCGCTTATGATGTTGTGGGCGAGAATGAGATCACCACGGCGGCGGTCGATGTTTGTCCCTCCATATTTAGCCCCTTGTGGGCAATAAATATATTTTATTGAGAATTGGAGCACTATGAAAGGCGTAGAATTTGCATTGATTACTATAAGTTCTTAATCAATTTAGATTATGTAGTTCATATCATATCATATTTACTTAGAGTCTTTAATCAGTGAATAATTAATTTCTTTAGATTTTTGGAAGATTACAATTGGATTAAGAAGATACACTTTAAACTGTTAAACAGTTGACATTATCACAGAAAACCAGATAAATTAATTAGATATATTTAGAAGTTTATTTCTTCCAGCTTGTGACGTTTGAGACGTTTGGAGGGGCTGAGTCGCAAACAGCGAATTTTTTGTCATCGTTGGCGGTACATCTTACTAAGATGTCGGGTGATACCTGTGAGGGTGCTTGACTGTTCCAACGCCTTAGCCTCGCCATCGCCCGTGGTAATGCCGTGAGCGTGTTAGCTTGCTTCTGTTGGTTCTGTTGTACCTCCTGGAGTGCGACCAATGGAGGCACTTAGTGTTACAATGTTGATTTTTCTTTCTTTCTACCTCTTTTTTTTCTTTGTTTATGCTTGTGTTTTCTTTGGTTTTAGATTTGTATTTTAATGTAGTTTTGTATTGTATGCTCTTTTACTTGTTTCAGTCATTTGACTGCGGCCATGCTGGAGCACGGCCTTTTAGTCGAATAAATCGACCTCAGGACTTATTCTTCGTAAACCTAGAGATCTTTGTGATTTTCGTCAGTGTTTACAATTCGGTTCAAGTTGTTTTCAAATTTGGTGTATGGATTAAGTTTTGTATATATTAGTTATGAAAATGAAATTCATTTTTCTTATGAATTCACAATTAAAAAGTTATTAGCCTTTAAAATATGCAAAATTTGGGCATTTTAGCCAATCAGAAGCGAGTATTTTACACATCACCGTGGCGAAGAAGTCTGTTTCTATAGTAACTAAAGCAAAGAAGCACCATGTGTCCCCATAGCTGATTGCGAAGAACACTGTTTCCAAAGTAACCAAAGATGCTGAGCATGCGCACAAGGAGTGTAACCACCACTTGTTCTATAACAGATGGGATTCACACTCAAGAAACTGAAAGTACCTGGACATGATCGACTCTTATCTTTGATTTATGTGGAGAAGGAGATACGAGAAAGATCATTTATTCTATAAAATCCTAGAGTGTATTGCAAATTTCTTTCCTTTTTTAACTAATAAATATCTGTTTTAAACAATGTTTTGACTGTTATTTCTAGCAACTCCTGCTGACTTGTTCATAGCTTATAAATATTTAATTTGCCCACAAATGTTTTAATACTAACTTTGATTGTGTGTATTTTAATGTTTTGACTGTTATTTCTAGTAACTCCTGTTGGTTTATTTGTTCGTAGCTTTTAAATATTTAATTTGCTCCAAATCCACTCACAAGGCTTTGGTCGGCCCGAGGCATATGTAGAAGACGCTTGCCCAAGGTGCCACGCTGTGAGACTGAACCCGAAACCACGTCGTTGGGAAGCAAGCTTCTTACAGCTACTCCTATTATATGCATATGTGTTATATATGCAATGAAATATTATTATTATTTTCATAATCAAAACAAAGTTTCTTTCTTGCCTTTAATTACACAGAGTGCCACAGAGAAATTTCCCATACTTAACGCATCTATTAATGTAGCACTAATAAACTTAGGCAGATGGTAATGGTGTCTTCACGTAGCCCAATGATTTGTTGTTTGTGTTTTCGTTATCGTCATAGTTGGGGATGGTGCACACCATGCGATTTCTATTGAAGTGTTTGTGAAGAATGTTGAATCTAGTTTATTTGCTGCACTCTGTATTTTTTATAACGGTGCATCTTGTAAATTACAGCTTCGTGCTAAGCATATGTTCAGTGCTGTTAACTGGTATTGATTGACTTGAGAATGTTATATCTGTGACAACCAAGATACATTACAATTCCATGTTAGACAATTCTGACTAGCTATTGGGGTTTCTGTCTCCTAATGAGAAACGCATCGGTTTAATGAACAGTTTCTGAAATGCTGCATCGCTTCTTAACAACTAGTTTAAACAAGGGTGAGGCACAGAAAATTTTCAGCAAAACCTATGCAGACTTAGAAACAACTTTCAGAGACATTATTGTCTCAGGCAACCAAAATCCCTAAATGAACGAAGAGTGAAAGCCAGCGATGAGAATAAGAAAGAGATAGAAAAAGAGGAGACCGATGGAGTTTATTCATAGCTATAGCAACATCATCAGATCCCTATTTTCAGAGCAACACATGTCACAGTTGCAGATGTGATGAAGAAAGTCACTTTGCACCCGATCTCGGAAACCAGTCGCCAAGTATCACGCATCTTTACAGTATCCAGCAGCGTTACGAGGAGGGGTAGATAGATAATAGCAGCTAGAAAAATTTCCCAAACAGTCGGAATAGACACGAAATACAAAAATATGGGGGAGAAAAGGCACCCCGAAAAGAAGAGTGAACTCCAGTAATAGACAACCGGAATGGTTGAGGGGGAACCGGTTCCCCAGAGCGATGACGATAATTATGAATACGACAACGACATCAGAACCATAGACCTTCTATAAAATAAACCAGAATAAATAGAACAAGAAATGTTGCACGTTGGATATTATATAAATGAGTTAATCACGTCGAACCAAATGGAGTTGGAAAACAGAACATCAAATGAAAGGCGTTTAGCAAAAATAATAGCGCATGCTGAAACAGGAGCATCTAAAGAGTGTGGTGTTTGTTGTTTCATCCCACGCAACAGCATCTGTTGACGAGCACCTTTGGGTGCAACAGGCCCCTGCAGGAACAGTAGCAGGTGAGCAGTGACGCGGAGTGTTCTAACCGACTTTACCACTGGGTTCCCAGTCGCTACGTGGATGCACAACCTGTAATGTTTTCTTGAAGCACTTTTTTCGCAAATGTTGTTTTCGTGGATATTTCATTTTTGCATGTTTTCATAGTTTTTAAATAGTTTTTTAAATGCTTATTCTTGTATAACGCCTCCCCATCCCCGACCTACCCTCCTTTCGTTTTTATATAACTTGTTTGTTCGAACCAACACGCTTTTATAAATCTGGAATTTTAAAGTTCATGCATGACTGAATTTATGTCACAGACTAAGGTGACACTTGTTTACTGATCAGGTTTCAAAAACCCTGCCAAAAACTCTCAGTTCCAAGCAATGAGGATTTTTGTTGGTGTTCTATCCTTACATTTGTTCCAATTTGTTTGAGCCATGCTGGTAGTTGAGTGCTGATACAATCACTCACAAACTTAATATTTCCCGCTTCAATTCTTCATAGTTGTTCCCTTGTTCTCTTTCTTCAATCCTGTTGTCACCGGGACATGCTATTTCGATTAGCATGCATGTTCGATTAGCATGCATGTTTAATACCTAAGAGATGAGGAATTATGTACATTATTTATATTTGCCGGATATTTGTCCTCATTTTGTTTGTTGTTAACAAAACGTTTCGGCTGATGTACCCTTCAGCCTTCATCAGGTGTCTTGGGGAAATTTCGGACCTGGGTTCGGATTCCTAAGGTATTTTTCGATGTTATTATTATCATCATTATTATTCAGGTCCCTGCCTGGAATCGAACTCGAAATATTGGGATTAGTAGCCCGCGCTCTTAACCACTATGCCATATGCCCCTGGGCAATTATGGAGTGAATTTTAGGGCTTATAAATCTAATATTTTCCTATCCTTCCTTAATACCAGTTTCCCATATGCTGTTCATATCTGCACTCGTTCTGCTTAGGAGGTTGTTGTGTCCTAGCATATGTGCTGCTTCTTTTAGTTTTCGTGTTTTCCAGTGGTGTTCTCTATTATTTTAACTTCATCCCACAGGGGGAAGCGGTCTCCGTTTTTCTATACAGGATCAGCTCTACCCGACTTATCTCCTCTTGCATGTTTGTTTTCCTTTTCTCTTCCCCACAACAACGTCAGGTTTCGAATGTCTAATCTGATGCTTACACTAAACCATTGCCTCCCACAGAATTTTACAATCTTCATTCTCTGTAACTCCTTCTGGGATTTTGTCATATCACGTCTTTGAATCTGTCTAATCCATAGTTTCCACAGACCTCCCAATAGATCATTCTTCCGGCTTTACTTTCTGAGTTGAAATTCCGCTAAAGTTGACATGGCCTTTAATGTCTTTCGGTGATCGATAAAATAAGTATTGGTTGAGTAATGAGATCGATGTAATCGATTAGCTTCCAAGACCCCTAGCCCCACCCCACCATCCCACCAAAATTTCAGGCCTTGCGCCAATTGTGGAAACAAAAATTATTAAAGGGCTATGGACTTACAGAATCGTTAAAACGTCAGGAATATTCCTTCTGACATTTGCTCCGGCACTGTACGTTCTGAGTTCAATCTCCACTGACGTCAACTCTGCCTTTCATCCCCTCATGGATCGATGAAGAGACTACCAGTTCACGTTCTGGGGTAGATATATTCGACTAATATCCTCTCCACAAAATAGCTGGCCTTGTGCCGAAATCAGAAACCATTACAAAACGCCGAAGTGTCCGAAGACAGAAGATAAACTAAAGAATAATTGGAGTAAAGGTTGTTTGACAGCATAACATGGCAGTCCTGGTTTAGGACGAATGTTGCTGTAATTTAGCCCCAGGAGACATACGACACGATCTCTGTCCTTATATTTTTTGAACAAGGGAATCTAGCACTCCCACTCAGCTCAAAACAATATCTGTATATCGCGATTTCCGGGTTTTTTCCTTCATCAGCACCGAATAATTGTTCGGTTAGATCGTGTCGTATAGCCAGCTGGAGACGATGTCTCCTGGGGCTAATTTACAGCAACATTCGTCCTAAACTAGGACTGCCATGTTATGTTGGAAAACAACCTTTACTCCAAAGTACTCTTGCCGAATATCTCCTGTTGTGAGATTTTAAAATAGTAATTTTCTAAACAATAATTTTTACATTAGTTTCAAATTTTGGCGCAAGGCCAGCAATTTGGGAGGGAAGGGGCTAAGTCGAGTATATCAACCCGAGCGTCCGACTTCTACTTATTTTATCGACCTCGAAAGCAAAGGATGAACTCCGTCGTAACAACGGATGAAATATTGCTGTACATTTTGTCCGGCGACCTAACGATTCCACCAGTTCGCCGCCTTAGAGTGTTTCCATGTTCATCTCAATAATTAGCCTGGTCCTTATTTTGTCGAAATCTATTAATCAGTGGTAAAAGACGCAATTTGATGTATTTTAACTTATTTTGGTCGACGCACCGATTTACGCATTCAGCAATAAGAAGTAAAAAAAAAAGCATACTTTACGCTTAATGTCAAGTTTCGAAATACAGTGGAAAGAACGCCTGATTACCATGAGACATCACGTGACAATCATTCTTGAGACTTATTTTTATAGTTTTTCTGGTGCGGGAGGTTGTTTTTTTTTTTTTTACATCAGCTTGATTTTAACAAAATTATATTTTACTTACTTAGAGGTGAATAAACGTTGCATTATGATAATTGCTTTTGTTTTTTATTTCGTTTATTTTATATTTTTTGGCAAATGAAAATGTGTAGAGCCGGCAGGTTTCCGGCGGAAATAGCATTATCTCTTTTGTTAGACTTGCACCATATCCAAGAACTAAATAGAGAATGGATTGAGAGAAAACCTCAGATAAACGAAAAAAAATATTTCGGAAGTGTGTACTTTAGTATTAAAGTCTATTTTTCTCAATGGCTGTGCGGTAAGATGTTTGCATCCCAAACACAAGGTCTCTGGTTCTTGGACAAGTGTCTTCAACTATAGCCTCGGGCCGACCAAAGCCTTGTGTGTCAATTTGGTAGACGGAAACTGAAAGAAGCCCGTCGTTTATATATATATATATATATATATATATATATATATATATATATATATATATATCTGTGTAGGTGTGTGACTTTGTGTCTGTTTGTCCCCCACTACCGCTTTGTGGGGGGAAAGCGGTAATAGGAGAGAGGTTATGGGTTATGTCCCCATAACCTAACGTTTCGACAAAAGTAACAGTCATTAAAAAAATAGGTTCTGGAGTCGATTGAGAGCACCCCAGTATGGGACGCAGTTTCGTGGCGCCCCAGTATTACCGCAGTTTCAGGGCTGAAACTAATAAAAGACAGTGACTAAAATACTTTCCGAAAAACTTGTTCTGCATGTTTAGGTTTTAATCAAAATATCTGGAAATCTTTGCAAAGTGATTATATTTATAATATCCTTTACTTGTTTGTTTCTTCTTCTTCGCAGTAATTTTGTCCATTTATGGATTTGTTTAAAAATTCATTAAATTACCGAGAAAATTCACTTAGAAAGAAAACACTCTGCAATTCTAACAATATATTGGTCTCAAATTTTGATACAAGCCCAGCAGTTTCGAGACAGGGGGTACCTTGATTATATCGATCTCCAATGTTCAACTGGTACTTATTTTATCGACCCCGAAAGGGTTAAACGCAAAGTCGATCCCGACAGAATTTGAATTCAGAACGAAATGCTGCTAAGCATTTTCTCCAACTTAGTAACGATTCTGCCTGCTTGTTTCTTAGAATTCCAACTATATATTGGTTTGAAGTTTTGACTTAAGGCCAGCGGTTTCAGGGAGAGAGCATGTCGACCCCAGTATTCAACTGGTACTTATTTTATCGACCCCAAAAGCAAAGCCTACCTCGTGGGAGCTTTGGTGTCAGCCAAAGTTCCGATGTAACAAATATAATAAAGATTTCTTCCTACATAAAACCACTGGTAGCCTTGTTAAACCGCAAACAAATTCTGTATGTATGTGTGTATGTATGAGTGTGAGTGTGTGTGTTTATACATGCAATCGTGTGCATATTTACGATTCTTTGATTAAGTGGATACTGGTTGCTTCAATGGTAGGAATTATTTGCAAACAATAATACCCAATGAATGACTTACTCATTCAGTCCCTTAATCAATCAACCAACCAATGAATCAATCGATCAAATTACACACATTTATGCATGTAGAGACGACACATGCACACTAAAACACGCGTAGATATATATTCACACACCTACGTTTCTGTCATGCTCTACGGATGTATGTCACCCTCCCAAAATACCGTTGCTGAAGCACCTTCCTCTGCTCCCGCTCTTTTTCGTTCTATATTTTGTACAAACCCAAAATCACTTCACATTAATGCATCGTACTTCCTCTCTGTTTTCATACCTCTCCTTACAAACACACACCACACACACACACACACACACACACACAACACACACACACACACAAATACATACATACATACATACATACATACATACATACATACATACATACATACATACATACATACATACATACATGCATGCCTCTACAAACACTGTCTGTTCCTTCTTCATCTCGGCGTCTATTTTGAGAAAAGGGTGGCGTTTCCTGTGAAAGTAAGCAAGCAGCAGCTGCTGCCACAAACTGTTATCGCAACTCCCTCTTCAAGATGGTTGTAACTTGATTATTAAAACTTACCCTCAGACTGCACTTCATTATTTAATGACACTTAATTCCTCTCTTCCGATTTCTCTGTCACTTCTCCCACGCATCTGGTCTCTATTTTTATACAACACTATTCAAATATATTGTCCTAGACGTTTTCTCTTATCACTTCGTTGTTGTTGTTGTTCTTGTTTAGTTCTTTGTCGATCGAAGGCTTTGCAGTTGGCAGTAGGGATTTAGCTTATGTGTCCTTCGCTTTGAAGACGGTAGACAATGGCTGACGTAAGAATTCGGTTAGTATTTCTGACTTACCGAACTGCTCCTTAGGCATTCCAGCAGCTACTAAGGTTTTCTAGGAATAAAATTTATCTTCATATGTCATTTGCTTTTAAGATGGTAGCCTGTAGTTGAGGTAATAATTTGGCTGCTCTTTCTAGCACACTGAACATTTGTGAGAGGACGTAGCTTAATGGTTAGCATGTTGCGCTCGTGATTGCAAGATTGTAGATTCCCGGACCCGGTAGTGTGTTGTGTTCTTGAGCAAAACACTTCATTTCATGTTGCTCCAGTCCACTTAGCTGCAAATGGGTCACCCTGCGAAAGACTGGTGTCTCATTCAGGGGCAATGTTGTGATACCAGTCTCTTGTATGCCATGGAAACCAAGTAAATGGTCCTAAGAGTCTTGGGATTCAAGACTCTAATGACCAGGGTATTGATGATGATGATGATTGATGATGATGATGATGATGATGATGATGATGGTGGTGGTGGTGGGGTGGTGGTGGTGGTGATGATGATGATGATGATGACGACGACGACGACGACGATAATGATGATCTACTCTGTAGTGGCTGCGCCGTAGACTCTTTCACATCGATGCAGAGAGAAGACTTGCGTGGATTAATTTAATGAAAACACTTAACTTTCATCTCTGTGATAAAGTCAATACGTTGCAAATTTTATCGCAAATATCATCCTTAATCTCTATTATTGCACAAAGGAGAAAGGCGGCGAGCTGGCAGAAATGTTAGCACGCCGGGCGAAATGCGTAGCCGTATTTCATCTGCCGCTACCTTCTGAGTTCAAATTCCGCCGAGGTCAACTTTGCCTTTCGTCCTTTCGGGGTCGATAAATTAAGTACTAGTTACGCAGTGGGGTCGATATAATCGACTTAATCCGTTTGTCTGTCCTTGTTTGTCTCCTCTGTGTTTAGCCCCTTGTGGGTAGTAAAGAAATAGGTATTTCGTCTACCGCTACCTTCTGAGTTCAAATTCCGCCGAGGTCGACTTTGCCTTTCGTCCTTTTGGGATCGATAAATGAAGTACCAGTTGCGTACTGGGGTCGATCTAATTGACTGCCCCCCCCCTAAAGATTTCGGGCCTTGTGACTAGAGAAGAAAAGATTATTGCACAAAGGAGAATAAGAAACGGCAGAGTGACGAAATAAAAGCTTTCACTATTCACTATCATCATTTGACGTCCTGGTTTCGAATCTTATCTATATCTACGTTGTCTTTCGTCTTCACCAATGGATAAACTCGGTACCAAAAATTCATCAGCTTCAGTTAATTGCTCATACTTTCGAACACACCTCGAAATATTTGTAGCTCTGTGTAAACAGGATAAATTAAATTAATACTGTTTAATAATTATCATCCTTGGTATTTTGGTAATTTTGTGTTGCTTTTTTTGTTGTTTGTTTGTTTGTTGTTTTTGCGTAGTTGAATTAGCGTCATAGTTGAACCCTAGTCACTGCTGTCGCCTTATTAATAACATTTCTGTCTCTGTAGCATTTATTTCTGGTCTTTAACTCAGCTCAAGGAATATTCTAGAAAACAAACTCTAGTATATGTGGAGGTGCAATGGCCCAGTGATTAGGGCAACGGACTCGCGGTCATAGGATCGCGGTTTCCATCCCCAGACCGGGCGTTTTGAGTGTTTACTGAGTGAAAACACCTAAAAATTCCCCGAGGCTCCGGTAGGGGTGGGGTGGGGTAGTGAACCCTGCTGTACTCTTTCACCGCAAATTTCTCTCACTCTTCCTCTCACTCTTTCTTCCTGTTTCTGTTGTACATGCATTTCCAAGGACTAGCCTTGTCACGCTCTGTGTCATGCTGAATCTCCCCAAGAACTACGTTAAGGGTACACGTGTCTGTGGAGTGCTCAACCACTTGCAGGTTAATTTCACGTGCAGGTTGTCCC
The DNA here is from genome assembly GCF_006345805.1 of Octopus sinensis. Taxonomy (NCBI): domain Eukaryota; kingdom Metazoa; phylum Mollusca; class Cephalopoda; order Octopoda; family Octopodidae; genus Octopus; species Octopus sinensis. Next base: position 78,832,318 of record NC_043004.1, on the reverse strand, counting down.
GTTCATCGGATCAATTGGAGCCCTCATCGTCGTAGCCGACGGAGTGCCATAGTACTAATACAAATATACAAAAAAAAAGGAGCGGAGTTGGGATGGAGATCGCAAAGCAGTGGCCAAAATGCATGACAGTATTTGTTCCGATTCTTCGTTCTGAGTTTGAATCTCATCGGTCAAATTTTCCTCTCAATTATTCGTGGTCGAAAAAATAAATAACCAGTAATGTTCTGGGGTTGATGATGTTGACTAATCTCTTCGAAATTGCTGGCCTTAAGCTTAAATCAGAAACGATTCAAAATTAAAATATCTCTACAAAATTGAAGAGGTTAAATAGTGTGTGAGCGTACGTATACATACACACAAATGTTTGTATGTATACATACATACAAACATATATATATAGCTCGTAGGATGAGTTCCTGGATCTTAAGAACTTTCCGGTCCAGAGAACAAGGTGTCATCATACCACTTTTTTCCTCCTTTGTACGGCCACACCTTGAATACTGCTGCCCACTGTGGTCTCCTCACACAAGACAAAACATCTCCAGAATTGAGTCACCCCAGAGGGCTCTCACTAAACAAATTGAAGGCATGGCTGCTCTCGATTATTGGGATCGCCTTAAAGCCTTGAAACTTTACTCCCTCCAGCGTCGCCGTGAGCGGTACATCATTTGTACGATGTGGAAAATATACCGCCAACTTTGCTCAAACGACCTAAACATTAGCTTCAAGATCACAACATACATGTACACTGCAACATAATTTCTTTTCCTCAACAGGCCCTGCCCTATTTAACATTGTCCCGAGGGAGATCAAAGAGGAAAAGGATCCCATCAACTTCAAACAGAGTCTGGAAAGATTCCTTCAAAGAATACCATATAAGCCACCCATAATTGGATACAACTCACCCAACAAGAACTCACTACTTGAACAAAACTGGATACAACTCACCCAACAAGAACTCACTACTTGAACAAAACTTGACTTAAACAGGATTCGGATAATCCTATCAGGTGGTGCTATTAAGTTAGACATGGCCTGGACCAATCTCTGGTCGGAACATATCTAAGTTTATCTAAGTTTATATATATATATATAGTATATATATATATATATATATATATATATATATTATATATATATAATATATTATATATATTGTGAAATAGAAAGATGAATATCTTATTGCAGATTAATCAAAAGTTTAACCGATACCTTGGTAGCAAAAATCACAGCAGAAGACAGCACGGTTGGAGGTACAACCATATGGTGTTGCAACGATGCGTTGGTGCGGATAATTGAATTTTAATATTATTAGTGAATTGAAGAAATGGAGTTGAACGAAGATTGAACAGAAATCGTTTTATTGCATTCTACACGTGTTTCGAAAGCCACAATTTACCAAATTCCGATTGAATAAGGAGACCATATTGTGTCTTTCTCTTCAGGAAGAAATAGGAAATCCGTTGGCAAAAACAAAAACAGAACAGAGGCGCAGCAAAACAAATCGAACGAGGCTCCTAAGAGCCCATGGCCATGAGTTTAGTCCTGTAGAAGCTCCTTCTATATAATAAATATATATATATATATATATATATATCTTGGCTGTATGGTAAGAAGCTTGCTTCCCGTTGAACAGTGAAGACGTGTAGCTTTGAGCTCCGTCCTAAAAAGAACAAAAGCAGTGTTCTTCACGCACCTGTTGAAGTCGTCACGCTGGTATGCAGCTGGCGAAAGTTGAACTGAAAGACGCTCTACTGTAAAGTAAGACTTTTTGCTATTGAGTCCAGTAGGATTTGTTGCCTGTTGGTTTTATTTTTTTGAACAGGCAAGGAGCCCTTACTGGATTCGGGGCTTTTTGTTTGCCTTGCTGTGGAGACGTGTGTGTTGTCTCACATAATTGTGAGAAATTGTATTTGAAAATTTTTGTGCCCACGTGGATTAAAAGGATTGGCCAGGAGTACCTTTCGGCCGAAAATTTATTTCTTTGCCTGGATTTGAACTCTCTTTTCACAGCTATCATTTATTATATATAAAAAAAGAACTTTATTTGAACTGTTATTTTTATTTTTTCTTCCCTTCTGTTGTGTCTTCTTTCTTTTTTTGTGTAACTTTCTTTATTTGAAAACGTATTGACGAACTGTATTTGAACTTTTTATTTTAAAAAAATGGCAAAGGAAATATTAGTGTGGGAATTAACACCTCCCAAATCATGGCTAAAAGAGCTCGAAAGGAAGACGGTGGTTTTGAGGACTTATTCAAAGTCGCTCGATACCATAACCGTCTTCCCGAAAGCCACAATTTTGAAAGAGCTGGCAGAATACATGCCAGCTATTAAATTTATTTCACGGGGAGTCAAATTTGCAACGGTCTGGTTGCTATTTGACTCCCCCAAAGAAACTTGCGATTTTGCAAGCCGGTCCCTCGAGGGGAAGGAAATAATGTTTCTTCCCAGTTATTGTGGAAAGAAGTTAACGAGGGCTTGGGTTTGAGGCTTGCCAACCGGAATTTGAGCCCGAGTGGATAGAGGACTCTATCCGCCGGGGTCTGGGTGGTAGCAGTACCAAGCTGCTCAACGTAAAAATTTTGCCTGCGGCTAATTGGGAGGTGTCAAAAGCTGTGTTGACCCTATGGACCCAATCAGCTGAAAGTCTGGTTTTCCCAGAATTTTTTAGGATGGCCGGGTCTAGGTATCCGGTGATGCTCGAGGGACGCCCCCCCTCCCAAGTGTCACCTGTGCCTGGAGACCGGCCACATCAAGAAAAACTGCCCAAGGACCAAAATAGGATCCTGGAGCAGTTAACAGAGGAACCACTCCCTGCTCCTTCAATGGAGGGAGAGAAGGAGGAGGATGTCGAGGAGGTGGAAACCTCCTCGAAAAAACGAAAGCGAAAGGTGGGCAACAATGGTTGCTCACCGAAGAACCCGAGAGCTGCGGGAGAAAAGGAGGACCTGCTGGACACAGCAAGGGAACACCACCCTCCCGCAGCCCAAGGGAAATAGAAGAGAAAAAGGAAAAACGGACATTACCGGCGAGTTGTGACACGCTGCCGGCGTGTCCCGATTCTCCTTTGGCGGGTGTGCTGCTGGAGGAGGAATTTTTGTTCCTCTTCCACAAGGGAGGAACCTTGAAAAATGAAATCAAAAAAATTGAAAGGAAGTGCCGGTGAGAGGGGCTTCTGTCCTACACGGAGGACCCTGAGTGGCCTTCGCAGGTGGCTGCGGAGGTCATATGGGAGAACGATCTGCGCAGGATAACGAATTCCTTCCCGAAGGACTCCTTCAGATTTATGTTGAAGCCTTTAAGTTCGGAACGGACCAGGTGCTTCGATGAAGCGAGGAGCCTGGCCGGGCGGAAAAATTGAAGAGGTATATTACCTCAAAAAGAGACTAAAAATGTAAAAAGTGAGAGGATTATTGCCTCGTGTTTGTGTTTTATTTTTAATTTTGAACTATGTAAGAGGTTTATTGCCTCATTGTGTTTTTTAAAACAAAAAAGAAAAAAAGAACAATGTTTTAGAGAAGCGAAAGTCGGCGGGCGCTTTTCGTCTTCTCCCATCCTTATCATCCATATATCATCATCATTCATCCCATTAATGTTTCTGTCTAGCCCTCAAGCTTCTCTCTGTGTGCTGCCCTTGTGGCAAATTTAATGAAATAAAGAAGCTTGCTTCCCAAAAACATGTTCAGGGTTCAGTCCCACTGCGTGACGCCTTGGGCAAGTGTCTTCTACTATAGCCTCGGGCCGACCATAGCCTTGTGAGTGAATTTGGTAGACGGAAACTGAAAGAAACTCGTCGTACACACATATTTTATATATATGTGTGTGTGTGTGTGTGTGTGTGTGTGTGTGTGTGTGTGTGTGTAGCTAAACAGTTTGATTCAAATTCGTTAGTACTCCGAGTTTCAAAAGCGTGATGCTAATCCTCAGCCATTGGAAATTTAATTCAAATTTCATTCAAAAATCCAATGGTGCTGTGTGTCTGTGTGTTTGCGCGCACATGTGTGCGTATTATGCATATATGTATGTATGTATATATATATACGTGTGTGTGTATGTATGTATGTATGTATGCATGCATATGGATATTTTATTGAAACTGAAACCGAGAGTTTGTTTTACGATAATGATAAAGTAAACCGGTAAACTTTGGAGTAATCCCTTACTATTTATATACATACATACATACACACACATACACACGCACACATATATATATATTTGCATATATACATGTATTTTCTACGTATATATTTGCATTCAATACACATAGATGCATATGCTATGTAATTCAAATGAATTCATCTTTACAGAGTGCAGCAGGAACGTGTGTGAAACGGACAAGACGCTATTCAAACAGTTATTCAAGAATTACATCCCGCATTGCTACGCAAAAACAATCTTGAAAGGATATAATAATATAATATAAATAAACAATTAAAAAAACATCGTGGAAAGCCTAAATATACAGACATTATTGGAAATCATAATTAAACACCAATCGTTTATGAGAATAATGGATCATAATGTAAACATTGCTTACAATTTTTATATTCCAGCTAAATCCAAGGTAGGCTTAGTTTTTAAGAAGATCCACAATAATTCTTTCTAGTATAGGCACACGAACTGAAAATACGGGCATGGGCTGGTCAATTACATCGACCCCAGTGACCATCTTGTACTTATTTCATCGACCCCGAAAGACAAAGTGGAGCTCAGCGGACTTTGAACTCAGAACGCAAAGACGGACGAACTGTCGATAAGCATTTTGTCCGGCGTCCAACTGACTCAGCCACTTCACCGCATTAAGAAGATTCAAAACAATATTGATTTCAAATTCTGGCACAAGGAGGGGATAAGCCAATTATATCGACCCCCTCTGTTCAACTGGCATTTATTTTATCGTACCCCAAAGGATGAAATTCAAAGTCAATCTTTGTCGAATTTGAGCTCAGAACGAGTAAACGATTCTGCAAGTTTGCAGTCTTATAATTCCAACTATATACGAGGGGTGTCTGAAAAGTCTTGAGCCTCAAAATAACAAAACATGGTACAAGACTTCTGATGATTTATTTTCCAGCATAGTCCCCTCAATGGCTGAACACTTTCTCCGGCGGTGCTGAAGCGCCATTATCCCGGCGTAGAAGAACTCTTTTGTTTGAGGCTCCAAGAAACTTCCTACTTACTTTTGACTCGTCTTCAGACAGCATTCACCCGGGTTGGGTTGAGCTGGCTTCATTCATCCTCAATACTGCATCTCTCACAAACGCCGACCAGACCTGGCGATTTGAGGCTAACGACCGCGTGATCTACAACCACTCCTTATTCCAACGACGAACGCTGTGGATATGGGGTCCTAGGTTGGGTTCCAGATCAGCCAGGTTTTTCGTTGTCCACCACATCGCTTTCGCCAACCCTGAAGGGGAGCTGGGGCAATTGCTTCGTAAATGAATTCTCCTGGTTGACGACGGAGGGCATGACCCAGCCAAAGCAGACGTCTCGTTAGGATGACTTGTCGGAGGGATGTGATTCTGCACTGGTGTCGCACCAAATTGTTGGAGGCAAAGTGATGCCATCTGACACGAAGAATGCGGCGTAGACAGAGGTGGTCGAAGAATCTAGTCGCTTAATATCTTCCACCCTCATTGGCCTTGACTCGCTGCCGTAAAGGAGAATCGTTCGCACTTCCTACAGCTTCTATGACGTCATTGTCATACACCGCCTCAAACAAAAGAGTTGTTCTAAAGGAATGAAGTAGATAAGATCCTGGCTACATATGTTTCATAGCGAGGGGAACCTCAGAAGTGGTAAATATCCAAGCGAGGTGTATACCGCAGGCGACTCTTAAAGCCAAGGACACTTTGTTTAAAGGAAAGTTTTCATTAACACATGGAAGATTCAATCACATTCTGATTGTTTACATGTACCTCCCTGCGACAATGTAAACTTTCCTTTAACCAAGATGTGCTTGGTCTGAAGAGCAGCCTGCGTTATATACCTCGCTTGCCATGAAAAATATGTAGCCAGGACCTTATCTACTTCATTCCTTAACTCTTGTATTCTTATTCGCACCCAGCAAAAAGAATCCACAACCTTCCGTTTCAATAAACCACTATTGTCCCCGAAAGTTGTTTTAATTTTTATTACGGATTTATCATATATATTCAGAAA
>NC_043004.1:78816149-78821149 GCF_006345805.1 Octopus sinensis | reverse complement strand
TTTCATATTCTGGGGAGCGGCTGCTTTCAAGAAGTTTTGGACATTCTTCTTGAAGGAAAACCAGGCATTCACTTCGACACCTGTAATGCTTCCTCAAAATCCTTGTCCCTCATCAATTCCTGAATCTAAGGGCCAACAAAGATTCCTGCTTTTAGCTTCACTTCACTTATACAAGGAAACTTTGACTCCAGGTACTTGAAATTTCCCGTAACACAGGTACAGGAATATCATCTGAGTGTGGAACAGGCCTTACTGCTGAAGGACTATTTGGGTATATTATGCGATCTTTAGTCTTCTTGTTAAATTCAAAGTAGCAGTAATAGTGGTTCATTCGTTCCCGCCATACCTTTTGTACAACAAAGGGCATACATTTAAGTTTTCCAACTGACACATTTGAAGCTTACTGATGCAATTCATGAAAGCTTTGTGAGGTGCAAATGGCTTGTCCTGGTATCCCAGTTTGCAGCCAAAATAAGCTAAATAGCAGGGCGTCAGCAAAGGAGTAATATTGTTCCGGGAATCTGAAGAGGTAAATTGCCTGCAGACATAGCAGAACATATCTGGTGAATTGATGCAGCCTCTAGACATATTCACAGACTGAAAATAAAGAAAAAATATTACATTTAACATTTAAGTCAATATAAGGTAAGAATTTTAATTTATCATTTACTTAATACAAAAAGAGTAAAGTAACGTCTCAGTATAACTTGACAACCCGATGTGATAGAGATGAATAAAAAGCACAATGACTCATTATTTATCATATATATTCAGAAAAAGATACCATGCAGCCAATAAAAAACTATGCAGACCAGTGTAATCTCAAAAGATTTCAGCTGTAAGCAAAGCATCTTTATCTCAGGCATAGTGTAGCTAGGACAACATTAGCCCAGTGTGTTCTTTTCTAAGTCTATGGAGCATAAATTAAGAGTGATTAGGTTACTATTTATAACAGGCTCTACCGTTTGTCCTTTCCATGTGTGTGTGCGTATACATTTTTTATCTGTATGTGTATATCAACTTTATGTATTTACAGGGTGCTTGGGCTAAATTTGACAGTTTGCAAAAGAAAACCCAGAAAAGTAGACACAATATTCCATCCAAAAATAAAAGTCTTATTTTTAAAAAATCAAAAAATATCAACTAGATTATGGGCGTGAAATAAAAGTTTATTCAGTTTCCACCACGGTCTCAACACGGCTACAAAACCTGAAGCATGCGTTCCTCATTGTAGTCCGGGGAATAACTTCGAAAACTTCCTTGGTCTTGCCAACCAGCCCGGCCTTGGTGTTGCATGCAGAGTGGTCGGAGTCTTTCTCAATCGCACCCAACACACAGTAATCCATGAGACTACAATCAGGGGAATTAAGAGGCCGGAACCTGGGGCTGGAAAAGTCCTAGTAATTTTCCGACAACCACTTCTGATTTTCTTTGAAGGTACAGCAAGGAACCAAGCCCTGCTGCTACGCTTTTAGTCTGCCAACAGCAATCTTCTCTAACCAAAGATTGACTAGTCTCCAGCAGATTCACATAACCGCCTCAATTGGGCTCAAGGCGTTGTTAAAAGATGTCATCATCATTGTTCGACCGTGGTCGAGACAATGGAATTTACTATGTTACGTCAGACTTCACGGTCCATCATAGCATTACGGAGATCCTGTTGCGGGATGCCTGTATCCCTGGAGATTACATCAGGTGTAGGGATGAATTCCGTCATGTAGGAATGAATTCCGTCATGCAGACCGTCAAAACAATTACTGTGTCCCTTTCTATTGCCCGTAACTTCGTAGTCTCCGTTGCGGCCGTTCATGTCACGTCTTACAGCCTTTTTAGTGTTCGTAGAGAACCGAGCAGCGGTAATGGTGTCGGCATTTTGATACTCACCGCGAACTATCATGATACAAGAAACTCTTTTTCAATATTCGGATGGCTTCCAGTCCTCCATGTCAGGTAACTCTTTCTTAAATATTACTTTAAACTTCATTCTCTCCAACGCCGTTGACAGTAAAGCAATAGACCAGTCTGTACCTTCAAAAATAGGACACATTAACAATGGCCAGATTTACCAACAACATTCTGTAGTACACACACACACACACACACAAATACACACTCATACAAGGACCAACTCAAAGCATCACCGAAAGTCGCAGGGATTGAGCCTAAATTGTTTGAAACACAAACCCGAGACCGTACCAAGTAGCGGTGTTCTATCACACTCGGAATCAAGAGCTTCGAAGCCACCAGAAGAGACAAGGAAGAAATCAAACGACAGGAAGGACAGGCTGCGTAAAATCAACCTTGCCCTCCACCAACATTACCATTCAGTCAAACCATCGACTCGTCTATGCAAGAACTGGTCTTGAGAGCCATCAACGGCATCACCATGAAGGAAGCGTTCAGCAATGAAGGAGATACATTCTAGGATACAAGCGAATGCCGTCAACGACGATGGTAGGGGGTGTATACATACATAGATACATACATACACACATACATGGTGGCTGCCCCCTCGTTATCGAGTATGGCCATTACACGAAGCTTAATCAATGTTGTTATCGTGCAATGCCTGTGCAAGATTTTTTTTAAAGTGAGGAAAGGCTGTGCACTGAGTCAATCCCACTCACTAAGCAATAGCAGCCATAATCCGAAAAGAAGAACAAGTCAACATCATCGGTAACCACCGAGCCGCAGGTTTTATGTCGGAGTTATTCCCGTTATCTGAGTTACCTTCTCCTGAAGGATGCCCAAACAAAGGCTAAGAGTCCTCCACTCCCAATGGTTTAACCACGCGATCGGGTATTCAGTCCGATTATTTCTATGTCCCCGCGTATGATACATCCTTAAGACATTTATTGGATGGCCGTTGACTCTCAAGAGTTCCTCCGCCCTTTGACGGGTTTTGTTTTTCATCCCGCAGGGTGTCCAATAAACACCCTCCTCACCAAGCAAGCTTGGTGGGGTTGCCAGTTTAGTCGCCGACGACCCGACCATGCAACAGGTTGTACTGGGTTACATGTTACCAGTAGCACTCGAAAGTGACCTGACATGACATACATACAAATACATACATACATATATATATATATATATATATATAATGAGTAAAACAGCTAGTTTTAAATCTCTGAATGAGAACACACACACACATACACACACGCACATATACACACGCATGCACACACACATATATATGCATTGTGATATATGTAAATATTATGCTTTTGTATTTTTGTATACATACAAATGCTGTGTAATCCTTAAGAATATAATAAATATCCTCATCACTGTTCTCGCCGTTGTTGTTATCTTACGTCCGTTTACCAAACTGGTATGAGTTAGACAAAACTTACCAAAGTAGTATTCTACGACCAGATGCCTTCCTCACATCTGTCGGCAACCCGCGCATGTTCTTTAAGTAAGATGTTATGCCACTGGTTTTTATGAGTTGAAAACCGCTGAGCTCAGTAGGAGTATTGCTTACAGATGTAAACCTGACGCCACAGGATTACTCAAACGGTGTCATGCGAAAACACAGAAAAAATAAATATTTACTCATGTGTGTGTGAGTGTGTGTGTGTGTCTATATTTACATTTTATAGATACTCATAAAGATATATGCTATATAAACATTAAATATACATATATTTATATGTATATACCATATAAACGTCAAGTGTATATATATATATATATATACATATATATATACATATATATATACATATATATTACATATATATATACATATATATATATATATATACATATATATGTATGTATGTATAAATATATATATACATATATATATATCTAAATGTTTATATATTTATATATACATGCATACATTCATACATACTCACATGCATACATACACTAATATAAACGGTAAGTATACAGTATACATACATGCATATATATATATATCCTATATAAATATTAAGCTTATAATTATATAATTATATAATTATATAAAATAAACTTTTAAAATCAGTACAAATATGTTTAGGATAAATTTAACCTATAAAAAGGCCATTTACCCTCCTGTTGTAGGATATGTCCCAAACATTTTGACCTATTCTAAAAGTTTGCTTACTTTACTCAACTGCTTTGCGTACCAACCATGTATTTTGTTCCCGCCTGGCAGTCGTAGCACGTCATCAGTGGTTAATTTCTACTGATTTCTTATAAGGAAGCCAAACCTGCCAGTCATTTCAGAATTCAGCTAACACTAATAAGAGGATAAAGAGCTCGAAATGCGTATATTAGTTCATAGGGTGCACTCTCCAATAACTGTTACGTTTTACTGTTCCTTTTTGATATCAATACTCCCTTAGAACATCGCTAGCTTTCTGCTACAAACTTTGTTTAAAGTGATCTAAATTAATATCTTGCGTCAAAATTTCACGTTAATCAATATTCCAAACACTAACTTAGTAATTCTTAAGTTATTTTCCAAATTAATTGAAACTAAGGCATTGAATTCCAACAGAAATATGACAACATAAAGGTTAATGCTCTTGAAAATAGAATACTTTTTTATTACGTTCTAGACGGTTGTTTCCGAGGTTTCTACCCACAAAGATCGAAGAAGCCCCGTTCTCACTCTTTTCTTTCATTACATCCAACAGAACGGAGATTCCTGCTTATCCTAGGCAACAGAAGAAAGTGGTAATAAAAGACAACTGCCATCAAGAATGCCTTACCATTCCGGAGGCGCTGTTTCGATATGCATCCGTTTCCAGTTCATATATGTTAAATTTTAAAAAAGGAGCTGTAAATTGATAAATTAACCATGATTAAGATTGATCGGTTTCCATGGCATCCAGAGTATGTTTCTGGAATAGTTTCTGCCAAAAAATTTAACCTGACGAAAAGCAAACCAGAACCTCTGAAATCAGGCACAAGAGATAACGTCGGGTTTGGAATTAAAACAATAAACAAAGTAACAAAAAAGAACAAAAGAAAATAAGAATGTTGAACAGCTGCAAAATTCAATC